>NW_026962858.1:2500-22500 GCF_032445375.1 Bacillus rossius redtenbacheri
AGCATCCCTCCCATTTCTGGTCGGGACTCAGTTCAGCATGTATTAGCTCTAGAATTACCACAGTTATCCAAGTCATGTGGTACGATCTAAGGAACCATAACTGATTTAATGAGCCATTCGCGGTTTCACCTTATTTTGGCTTGCACTTAGACATGCATGGCTTAATCTTTGAGACAAGCATATGACTACTGGCAGGATCAACCAGGGAGCTGCTAGCAGCTTTTTTTTTCGTTCGGAGGAACCTCCCGGGTCCGCAGAGCACCGGGTCCGAATCTTATGATGTACATTTTTTTTTCCTTCTGTATCAACAAGTACGGGGGCGACTTCCCAATATCGACACCCGCTTTGCAATTGCAAAGTCTTTCCTTCCATCTCTAATTAATTTTCCTAGGGAGTAGGCGAGGCCAAACTTCCAAGGCTTTCACTGGCGAATATATCGCGCTCTTAGAAACTCGCATGGTACTTGGCGAGTGGATTTCAAATTATATGATCGGTGCCCACATTCGGGCGCGGCCCACTGCGGGAGCAGACCGTTGGCCCGTGGGCTCGCTGTGAACTAATTTGCCCACTGGTCCGAAAAGTATTCATTTCTAAACACCTTTGGCCAGGGCTGAAGACCGCGACTAACCCCTTTGAAACTTGTCTCTCAGGGAGCTGCGATCCATCAAACATTTCATTGTTAACAGAGGGGAACCATTACTTGGTTAAGACGATAGGACACGCGTTCCCCACCATTTCGCATCCAATCGAATTGCCGCACAAGAGCTCGTTACCTGAGAAAGGTATAGCATTGGCTCGCAGCTAGTGTATTGCAGTTCAGACAGATAGGCCACTTTAGATAGTTCTTAGTGTTCACAGTTATCACCAAGACTAGACCCATATGGATTTAATTCTTCAAGGAGCAGCGGTCCACCAATAAGAGAGATGAAGACATGTTTTCGGATGGCCACAACGCCCCCTCGCCACCCAAATGTGCATGTTTTAAGTGTACATTGGGAGTCGACGGAACATCGGGAGTCCGCT
This sequence comes from Bacillus rossius redtenbacheri, assembly GCF_032445375.1. Lineage (NCBI taxonomy): Eukaryota > Metazoa > Arthropoda > Insecta > Phasmatodea > Bacillidae > Bacillus > Bacillus rossius. The sequence continues at coordinate 3,524 of NW_026962858.1, forward strand.
TGCTTTCTCCGGATCAGCTGCCACCCCCCTGATCTACCAGATAGACAAGAACATGTCTTCTCCACCAATCTCATCCACCGAAGCTCCGATCATGGCTTCTTCTACCTTTATACTGATATACCCCCACGGAGCAACATGCGGGCAAGGGAACTCTTGCTACCCTTCAGTAAAGCAGGTATCTCTTATAGATGGTGACTGCACCTTGGCCAGGATTGAAGACCGCGACTAACCCCTTTGAAACTTGTCTCTCAGGGAGCTGCGATCCATCAAACATTTCATTGTTAACAGAGGGGAACCATTACTTGGTTAAGACGATAGGACACGCGTTCCCCACCATTTCGCATCCAATCGAATTGCCGCACAAGAGCTCGTTACCTAAGAAAGGTATAGCATTGGCTCGCAGCTAGTGTATTGCAGTTCAGACAGATAGGCCACTTTAGATAGTTCTTAGTGTTCACAGTTATCACCAAGACTAGACCCATATGGAATTAATTCTTCAAGGAGCAGCGGTCCACCAATAAGAGAGATGAAGACATGTTTTCGGATGGCCACAACGCCCCCTCGCCACCCAAATGTGCATGTTTCAAGTGTACATTGGGAGTCGACGGAACATCGGGAGTCCGCTTGCTTTCTCCGGATCAGCTGCCACCCCCCTGATCTACCAGATAGACAAGAACATGTCTTCTCCGCCAATCTCATCCACCGAAGCTCCGATCATGGCTTCTTCTACCTTTATACTGATATACCCCCACGGAGCAACATGCGGGCAAGGGAACTCTTGCTACCCTTCAGTAAAGCAGGTATCTCTTATAGATGGTGACTGCACCTTGGCCAGGATTGAAGACCGCGACTAACCCCTTTGAAACTTGTCTCTCAGGGAGCTGCGATCCATCAAACATTTCATTGTTAACAGAGGGGAACCATTACTTGGTTAAGACGACCGGACACGCGTTCCCCACCATTTCGCATCCAATCGAATCGCCGCACAAGAGCTCGTTACCTGAGAAAGGTATAGCATTGGCTCGCAGCTTGTGTATTGCAGTTCAGACAGATAGGCCACTTTAGATAGTTCTTCGTGTTCACAGTTAAGACCACGGCTAGACCCATATGGAATTAATTCTTCAAGGAGCAGCGGTACACCAAGCATTTCATTGTGTACTAGAAAGCACCTCTACCATGTAACAAACATACGACCACCAAATTTCTGCTTACTTCCCCCAGCGGATAGTATTTGCTAGTATCATCCACAAAGTAAATCAATTTTTTCAATGTACCGCTTCTTGGGGGAACTGGGCATGAATCAATCAAGCATTTTGAGGTAGCATGTCCGCTTCACCGCGAGGTGCTCTGAATACCATTATACATTCTTTTTCATCATCCACTTTCAGACCACTACAAGACCCATACTGAATTAATTCCTCAAGGAGCTGCAGTCCACAAAACATTTTACTGTGTACTAGAGGGCACCTCCACCATGTAACAGAAAACATACAACCTTCTTAATTTAATTCTGCATTGTTTCCCAGACGATTTGTTAGCCATACAACAGTACCATCCACAGTAATTCACCTCTTTGAAATCCAATGCATTGTAGAGAAACTGAGGTGGTAGCATTCAAACCGTTCTGTAATGTTAATTCTGCTTCATAGAAAGGTGCTACAGGTTCCACAATAATTAATTGGATATTTTTGCAATATATATAGGGCGAGAAAACTCGGGGGGACTCCCTTTTCATTTATGTACATATTCTTTCCATATTGCAAATAATTCCAATTTTTCCCGATTGCATGTCCCCCTAATATACCCAAAATGGGCCTATCGATGGGTTCACAAAGGTACCCAAAATATGAGATTTTGACTGAAAGAGGCTGGCTAACTTCCGGGAACATGATCATAGGAAATAGGTCAAAATCCCGAATCGCAGTTGTTTACGAACAACCACGAACGGAGACTTAAAATAACCTATAAGGCTGGAATTCATGGGGCCTGTATAACAGGCATTTACACAGACTCTCGGGAGGGAGGGCTCTGTGGCCGGGAGAATTTTCTGGCTCCCCGCCCGAAACTTTTCAGAGTCCCTAATGCCTGCTTGAATGTGAATAAGCAGAGCCCGGTAGCTGATATTTTGCCGGGGTGTGGAGGCCCCGGTCGCCGCCAAATTCCTCTGGTCACAGCTTGTGTTAATACACATGTTAATTTTACATGCAAACCACCAATGACAATTTTCCTCGGCCGCGGAGGCCTCGGTCGCCGCCAGAATTTTCTGGTTCCCGCTCAATATATTGCAGAGTCCTGCAGGCCTGCTTCTGTAGGAATATGCAGAGCCCGGTAGCTGATATTTTGCCGGGGTGAGGAGGCCTCGGTCGCCGCCAAATTCCTCTCATCCCAGCTTGTGTTAATACACATGTTAATTTTACATGCAAAACCACCAATTACCATTTCCTCGGCCGCGGAGGCCTCGGTCGCCGGGAGATTTTCCTGGCTCCCCGCTCAATATACTGCACAGTCCCGCAGGCCTGTCTCCAGTGGAATACACACAGTCCGAGAGCCGAAAATTTGCCGGGGTGTGGAGGCCTCGGTCGCCAACAGATTGCCATAGGCTCTGGCTGCAATATTTACCGTGTATTTTTTCCCTCCAGAGACACCACTACACCCTATATAACCCAAAATGGGCCTTGACGCGTGTACACGCGGAGCCCGAGCGCCGAGAGTTCTCCCGGCCGCGGAGGCCTCGGTCGCCGGGAGAATTTCAACGGCCCCTGCTCGAAATTTTTCTAAGTCCAGAATGCCTGCTTCTCCCAGCCTGTGTTAATACACATGTTAATTTAACATGTAAAATCACCAAGGACCATTTCCTCGGCCGCGGAGGCCTCGGTCACCGCCAGAATTTTCTGGCTGCCCGCTCCCCATGGGTAGACGCGCTGCCCAAGCGCCGAGAGTTCTCCCGGCCGCGGAGGCCTCGGTCGCCGGGAGAATTTCTCCGGCCCCTGCTCGAAATTTTTCAAAGTCCAGAATGCCTGCTTCTCCCAGCATGTGTTAATACACATGTTAATTTAACATGTAATATTACCAATGACCTTTTCCTCGGCCGCGGAGGCCTCGGTCGCCGCCAGAATTTTCTGGCTGCCCGCTCCCCATGGGTAGACGCGGAGCCCGAGCGCCGAGAGTTCTCCCGGCCGCGGAGGCCTCGGTCGCCGGGAGAATTTCTCCGGCCCCTGCTCGAAATTTTTCAAAGTCCAGAATGCCTAGTTCTCCCAGCCTGTGTTAATACACATGTTAATTTAACATGTAAAATTACCAAGGATTATTATCCCGGCCGCAGAGGCCTCGGTCGCCGCCAGAAATTTCTGGCTCCCCGCTCAATGTATTGCAGAGTCCCGCAGGCTTGCTTCTCCAAGCCTGTGTTAATACACATGTTAATTTAACATGTAAAATTACAGAGGATTATTTCCCCGGCCGCGGAGGCCTCGGTCGCCGCCAGAATTTTCTGGCTGCCCGCTCAATGTATTGCAGAGTCCCGCAGGCTTGCTTCTCCAAGCCTGTGTTAATACACATGTTAATTTAACATGCAAAATCACCAATGACAAATTCCTCGGCCGCGGAGGCCTCGATCGCCGGGAAAATGTTCTGGCTCCCTGCTCGAATTTTTTTTCTAAGTCCCGATTCGCTATTACAGGCTGGCGCACGGAGTCCGAGGGGCGTAAATATGCCGGGTAGTGGTGCCTTCCGTCGCCGAGACATTTTACAATTGCCTGGGAGCAGTATTTAACATGTTAATTTTTTCCCCTCGTGACACCACTACCCCCTATATAACGCAAAATGGGCCTTGCCAAGGGGGCGCGCAACGCCCGAGCGCGGGCGTTTTTCCCGGCCGCCGAGACCTCCATCGCCGGGAGAATGTCTTCAGCTATTTGCTAGATTTCCCGATTCGCCCCGCACGACAAACAACCACGAACGAGGTGGTTTTCGAGAGTTCTCCCGGCCGCGGAGGCCTCGGTCGCAGGGAGAATTTCCCTGGCCCCTGCTCGAAATTTTTCTAAGTCCAGAATGCCTGCATCTCCCAGCCTGTGTTAAAACACATGTTAATTTAACATGTAAAATTACCAATGACCATTTCCTCGGCCGCAGAGGCCTCGGTCGCAGCCAGAATTTTCTGGCTCCCTGCTCAATATATTGCAGAGTCCCGCATGCTTGCTTCTCCAAGCCTGTGTTAATACACATGTTAATTTAACATGTAAAATTACCGAGGATTATTTCCCCGGCCGCGGAGGCCTCGGTCGCCGCCAGAAATTTCTGGCTCCCCGCTCAATATATTGCAGCGACCCGCAGGCTTGCTTCTCCCAGCCTGTGTTAATACACATGTTAATTTAACATGTAAAATCACCAAGGACCATTTCCTCGGCCGCGGAGGCCTCGGTCGCCGCCAGAATTTTCTGGCTGCCCGCTCCCCATGTGTAGACGCGGAGCCCGAGCGCCGAGAGTTCTCCCGGCCGCGGAGGCCTCGTAGCCGGGAGAATTTCTCGGGCCCCTGCTCGAAATTTTTCTAAGTCCAGAATGCCTGCTTCTCCCAGCCTGTGTTAATACACATGTTAATTTAACATGTAATTTTACCAATGACCTTTTCCTCGGCCGCGGAGGCCTCGGTCGCCGCCAGAATTTTCTGGCTCCCGGCTCAATATATTACAGAGTCCCGCAGGCCTGTCTCCAGTGGAATACACACAGTCCGAGAGCCGAAAATTTGCCGGGGTGTGGAGGCCTCGGTCGCCAACAGATTGCCATAGGCTCTGGCTGCAATATTTACCGTGTATTTTTTCCCTCCAGAGACACCACTACCCCCTATAAAACCCAAAATAGGCCTTGCGGTGGGTACACGCAGAGCCCGAGCGCCGAAGTTCTCCCGGCCGCGGAGGCCTCGGTCGCCGGGAGAATTTCTCCGGCCCCTGCTCGAAATTTTTCAAAGTCCAGAATGCCTGCTTCTCCCAGCCTGTGTTAATACACATGTTAATTTAACATGTTAAATTATCGAGGATTATTTCCCCGGCCGTGGAGGCCTCGGTCGCCGCCAGAATTTTCTGGCTCCCCGCTCAATATATTGCAGAGTCCCGCAGGCTTGCTTCTCCCAGCCTGTGTTAATACACATGTTAATTTAACATGTAAAATCACCGAGGACCATTTCCTCGGCCGCGGAGGCCTCGGTCGCCGCCAGAATTTTCTGGCTCACCTCTCAATGTATTGCAGAGTCCCGCAGGCTTGGTTCTCCAAGCCTGTGTTAATACACATGTTAATTTAACATGTAAAATTACCGAGGATTATTTCCCCGGCCGCGGAGGCCTCGGTCGCCGCCAGAATTTTCTGGCTCCCCGCTCAATGTATTGCAGAGTCCCGCAGGCTTGGTTCTCCAAGCCTGTGTTAATACACATGTTAATTTAACATGTAAAATTACCGAGGATTATTTCCCCGGCCACGGAGGCCTCGGTCGCCGACAGAATTGTCTGGCTCCCTGCTCGAATTTTTTCTAAGTCCCGATTCGCTATTACAGGCTGGCGCACGGAGTCAGAGGGGCGGGAATTCGCCGGGTAGTGGTGCCTTCCGTCGCCGAGACATTTTTCTATTGCCTGGAAGCTGTATTTAACATGTTAATTTTTTCCCCCTCGGGACACCACTACCCCCTATATAACCCAACATGGGCCTTGCCGCGGGTACACGCGGAGCCCGAGCGCCGAGTGTTCTCCCGGCCGCGGAGGCCTCGGTCGCCGGGAGAATTTCTCCGGCCCCTGCTCGAAATTTTTCAAAGTCCAGAATGCCTGCTTCTCCCAGCCTGTGTTAATACACATGTTAATTTAACATGTTAAATTACCGAGGATTATTTCCCCGGCCGTGGAGGCCTCGGTCGCCGCCAGAATTTTCTGGCTCCCCGCTCAATATATTGCAGAGTCCCGCAGGCTTGCTTTTCCCAGCCTGTGTTAATACACATGTTAATTTAACATGTAAAATTACCAATGACCATTTCCTCGGCCGCAGAGGCCTCGGTCGCCGCCAGAATTTTCTGGCTCCCCGCTCAATGTATTGCAGAGTCCCGCAGGCATGCTTCTCCAAGCCTGTGTTAATACACATGTTAATTTAACATGTTAAATTACCGAGGATTATTTCCCCGGCCGTGGAGGCCTCGGTCGCCGCCAGAATTTTCTGGCTCCCCGCTCAATATATTGCAGAGTCCCGCAGGCTTGCTTTTCCCAGCCTGTGTTAATACACATGTTAATTTAACATGTAAAATCACCAAGGACCATTTCCTCGGCCGCGGAGGCCTCGGTCGCCGCCAGAATTTTCTGGCTTCCCGCTCCCCATGGGTAGACGCGGAGCCCGAGCGCCGAGAGTTCTCCCGGCCGCGGAGGCCTCGGTCGCCGGGAGAATTTCTCCGGCCCCTGCTCGAAATTTTTCAAAGTCTAGAATGCCTAGTTCTCCCAGCCTGTGTTAATACACATGTTAATTTAACATGTAAAATTACCAAGGATTATTATCCCGGCCGCAGAGGCCTCGGTCGCCGCCAGAAATTTCTGGCTCCCCGCTCAATGTATTGCAGCGTCCCGCAGGCTTGCTTCTCCAAGCCTGTGTTAATACACATGTTAATTTAACATGTAAAATTACAGAGGATTATTTCCCCGGCCGCGGAGGCCTCGGTCGCCGCCAGAATTTTCTGGCTGCCCGCTCAATGTATTGCAGAGTCCCGCAGGCTTGCTTCTCCAAGCCTGTGTTAATACACATGTTAATTTAACATGCAAAATCACCAATGACAAATTCCTCGGCCGCGGAGGCCTCGATCGCCGGGAAAATGTTCTGGCTCCCTGCTCGAATTTTTTTTCTAAGTCCCGATTCGCTATTACAGGCTGGCGCACGGAGTCCGAGGGGCGTAAATATGCCGGGTAGTGGTGCCTTCCGTCGCCGAGACATTTTACAATTGCCTGGGAGCAGTATTTAACATGTTAATTTTTTCCCCTCGGGACACCACTACCCCCTATATAACCCAAAATGGGCCTTGCCAAGGGGGCGCGCAACGCCCGAGCGCGGGCGTTTTTCCCGGCCGCCGAGGCCTCCATCGCCGGGAGAATGTCTTCAGCTATTTGCTAGATTTCCCGATTCGCCCCGCACGGCAAACAACCACGAACGAGGTGGTTTTCGAGAGTTCTCCCGGCCGCGGAGGCCTCGGTCGCCGGGAGAATTTCTCGGGCCCCTGCTCGAAATTTTTCTAAGTCCAGAATGCCTGCATCTCCCAGCCTGTGTTAAAACACATGTTAATTTAACATGTAAAATTACCAATGACCATTTCCTCGGCCGCAGAGGCCTCGGTCGCAGCCAGAATTTTCTGGCTCCCTGCTCAATATATTGCAGAGTCCCGCATGCTTGCTTCTCCCAGCCTGTGTTAATACACATGGTTATTTAACATGTAAAATTACCGAGGATTATTTCCCTGGCCGCAGAGGCCGCGGTCGCCGCCAGAATTTTCTGGCTCCCCGCTCAATGTATTGCAGAGTCCCGCAGGCTTGCTTCTCCAAGCCTGTGTTAATACACATGTTAATTTAACATGTAAAATTACCGAGGATTATTTCCCCGGCCGCGGAGGCCTCGGTCGCCGCCAGAATTTTCTGGCTCCCCGCTCAATATATTGCAGCGACCCGCAGGCTTGCTTCTCCCAGCCTGTGTTAATACACATGTTAATTTAACATGTAAAATTACCGAGGATTATTTCCCCGGCCGCGGAGGCTTCGGTCGCCGCCAGAATTTTCTGGCTCCCGGCTCAATATATTACAGAGTCCCGCAGGCCTGTCTCCAGTGGAATACACACAGTCCGAGAGCCGAAAATTTGCCGGGGTGTGGAGGCCTCGGTCGCCAACAGATTGCCATAGGCTCTGGCTGCAATATTTACCGTGTATTTTTTCCCTCCAGAGACACCACTACCCCCTATATAACCCAAAATGGGCCTTGCGGCGTGTACACGCGGAGCCCGAGCGCCGAAGTTCTCCCGGCCGCGGAGGCCTCGGTCGCCGGGAGAATTTCTCCGGCCCCTGCTCGAAATTTTTCAAAGTCCAGAATGCCTGCTTCTCCCAGCCTGTGTTAATACACATGTTAATTTAACATGTAAAATTACCGAGGATTATTTCCCCGGCCGCGGAGGCCTCGGTCGCCGCCAGAATTTTCTGGCTCCCCGCTCAATGTATTGCAGAGTCCCGCAGGCTTGCTTCTCCCAGCCTGTGTTAATACACATGTTAATTTAACATGTAAAATCATTGAGGACCATTTCCTCGGCCGCGGAGGCCTCGGTCGCCGCCAGAATTTTCTGGCTCCCCGCTCAATGTATTGCAGAGTCCCGCAGGCTTGCTTCTCCCAGCCTGTGTTAATACACATGTTAATTTAACATGTAAAATCAACAAGGACCATTTCCTCGGCCGCGGAGGCCTCGGTCGCCGCCAGAATTTTCTGGCTGCCCGCTCCCCATTGGTAGACGCGGAGCCCGAGCGCCGAGAGTTCTCCCGGCCGCGGAGGCCTCGGTCGCCGGGAGAATTTCTCCGGCCCCTGCTCGAAATTTTTCAAAGTCCAGAATGCCTGCTTCTCCCAGCATGTGTTAATACACATGTTAATTTAACATGTAATATTACCAATGACCTTTTCCTCGTCCGCGGAGGCCTCGGTCGCCGCCAGAATTTTCTGGCTGCCCGCTCCCCATGGGTAGACGCGCTGCCCGAGCGCCGAGATTTCTCCCGGCCGCGGAGGCCTCTGTCGCCGGGAGAATTTCTCTGGCCCCTGCTCGAAATTTTTCAAAGTCCAGAATGCCTAGTTCTCCCAGCCTGTGTTAATACACATGTTAATTTAACATGTAAAATTACCAAGGATTATTATCCCGGCCGCAGAGGCCTCGGTCGCCGCCAGAAATTTCTGGCTCCCCGCTCAATGTATTGCAGAGACCCGCAGGCTTGCTTCTCCAAGCCTGTGTTAATACACATGTTAATTTAACATGTAAAATTACCGAGGATTATTTCCCCGGCCGCGGAGGCCTCGATCGCCGCCAGAAATTTCTGGCTCCCCGCTCAATATATTGCAGCGACCCGCAGGCTTGCTTCTCCCAGCCTGTGTTAATACACATGTTAATTTAACATGTAAAATCACCAAGGACCATTTCCTCGGCCGCGGAGGCCTCGGTCGCCGCCAGAATTTTCTGGCTGCCCGCTCCCCATGTGTAGACGCGGAGCCCGAGCGCCGAGAGTTCTCCCGGCCGCGGAGGCCTCGGTCGCCGCCAGAATTTTCTGGCTCCCCGCTCAATGTATTGCAGAGTCCCGCAGGCTTGCTTCTCCAAGCCTGTGTTAATACACATGTTAATTTAACATGCAAAATCACCAATGACAATTTCCTCGGCCGCGGAGGCCTCCATCGCCGGGAGAATTTTCTGGCTCTCTGCTCGAATTTTTTCTAAGTCCCGATTCGCTATTACAGGCTGGCGCACGGAGTCCGAGGGGCGGAAATATGCCGGGTAGTGGTGCCTTCCGTCGCCGAGACATTTTACAATTGCCTGGGAGCAGTATTTAACATGTTAATTTTTTCCCCCTCGGGACACCACTACCCCCTATATAACCCAAAATGGGCCATGCAATGGGTGCCCACAACGCCCGAGCGCGGGCATTTTTCCCGGGCGCCGAGGCCTCGATCGCCGGGAGAATGTCTCCAGCTATTTGCATGATGTCCCGATTCGCCCCACAAGGCGAACAACCACGAACGAGGTGGTTTTCGTTCGTGGTTGTTTTCGTTCGTGGTTGTTTACTGTTCGTGGTTGTTTTCATTCGTGGTTGTTGTGCGTTCGTGGTTGTTGTCGTTCGGGGTTGTTTTCCGTTCGTGGTTGTTGTCGTTCGTGGTTGTTGTCGTTCGTGGTTGTTGTCGTTCGTGGTTGTTTTCCGTTCGTGGTTGTTTTACGTTCGTGGTTGTTTTCGAGGCAATTGGTACTTTGAAAATTTCAATCGGTTAGCTAGAAAAAATTCTCCCGGCGGTGATTGCCTTGATCGCCGGGAGAATTTTCTGGCTCCCCGATAAAATTTTTTCCAAGTCCCGATTCGCTCTTACTAGCTGGCGCACGGAGTCCGAGGGGCGGGAATTCGCCGGGTAGTGGTGTGTTCCGTCGCCGAGACATTTTCCTATTGCCTGGAAGCAGTATTTAACATGTTAATTTTTTCCCCCTCGGGACACCACTACCCCCTATATAACACAAAATGGGCCTTGCCGCGGGTACACCCGGAGCCCGAGCGCCGAGAGTTCTCCCGGCCGCAGAGGCCTCGGTCGCCGGGAGATTTTCTCCGGCCCCTGCTCGAAATTTTCCAAAGTCCAGAATGCCTGCTTCTCCCAGCCTGTGTTAATACACATGTTAATTTAACATGTAAAATCACCAAGGACCATTTCCTCGGCCGCGGAGGCCTCGGTCGCCGCCAGAATTTTCTGGCTGCCCGCTCCCCAAGGGTAGACGCGGAGCCCGAGCGCCGAGAGTTCTCCCGGCCGCGGAGGCCTCGGTCGCCGGGAGAATTTCTCCGGCCCCTGCTCGAAATTTTTCAAAGTCCAGAATGCCTGCTTCTCCCAGCATGTGTTAATACACATGTTAATTTAACATGTAATATTACCAATGACCTTTTCCTCGGCCGCGGAGGCCTCGGTCGCCGCCAGAATTTTCTGGCTGCCCGCTCCCCATGGGTAGACGCGGAGCCCGAGCGCCGAGAGTTCTCCCGGCCGCGGAGGCCTCGGTCGCCGGGAGAATTTCTCCGGCCCCTGCTCGAAATTTTTCAAAGTCCAGAATGCCTAGTTCTCCCAGCCTGTGTTAATACACATGTTAATTTAACATGTAAAATTACCAAGGATTATTATCCCGGCCGCAGAGGCCTCGGTCGCCGCCAGAAATTTCTGGCTCCCCGCTCAATGTATTGCAGAGTCCCGCAGGCTTGCTTCTCCAAGCCTGTGTTAATACACATGTTAATTTAACATGTAAAATTACAGAGGATTATTTCCCCGGCCGCGGAGGCCACGGTCGCCGCCAGAATTTTCTGGCTGCTCCGCTCAATGTATTGCAGAGTCCCGCAGGCTTGCTTCTCCAAGCCTGTGTTAATACACATGTTAATTTAACATGCAAAATCACCAATGACAAATTCCTCGGCCGCGGAGGCCTCGATCGCCGGGAAAATGTTCTGGCTCCCTGCTCGAATTTTTTTTCTAAGTCCCGATTCGCTATTACAGGCTGGCGCACGGAGTCCGAGGGGCGTAAATATGCCGGGTAGTGGTGCCTTCCGTCGCCGAGACATTTTACAATTGCCTGGGAGCAGTATTTAACATGTTAATTTTTTCCCCTCGGGACACCACTACCCCCTATATAACCCAAAATGGGCCTTGCCAAGGGGGCGCGCAACGCCCGAGCGCGGGCGTTTTTCCCGGCCGCCGAGGCCTCCATCGCCGGGAGAATGTCTTCAGCTATTTGCTAGATTTCCCGATTCGCCCCGCACGGCAAACAACCACGAACGAGGTGGTTTTCGAGAGTTCTCCCGGCCGCAGAGGCCTCGGTCGCCGGGAGAATTTCTCGGGCCCCTGCTCGAAATTTTTCTAAGTCCAGAATGCCTGCATCTCCCAGCCTGTGTTAAAACACATGTTAATTTAACATGTAAAATTACCAATGACCATTTCCTCGGCCGCAGAGGCCTCGGTCGCAGCCAGAATTTTCTGGCTCCCTGCTCAATATATTGCAGAGTCCCGCATGCTTGCTTCTCCCAGCCTGTGTTAATACACATGGTTATTTAACATGTAAAATTACCGAGGATTATTTCCCTGGCCGCAGAGGCCGCGGTCGCCGCCAGAATTTTCTGGCTCCCCGCTCAATGTATTGCAGAGTCCCGCAGGCTTGCTTCTCCAAGCCTGTGTTAATACACATGTTAATTTAACATGTAAAATTACCGAGGATTATTTCCCCGGCCGCGGAGGCCTCGGTCGCCGCCAGAATTTTCTGGCTCCCCGCTCAATATATTGCAGCGACCCGCAGGCTTGCTTCTCCCAGCCTGTGTTAATACACATGTTAATTTAACATGTAAAATTACCGAGGATTATTTCCCCGGCCGCGGAGGCCTCGGTCGCCGCCAGAATTTTCTGGCTCCCGGCTCAATATATTACAGAGTCCCGCAGGCCTGTCTCCAGTGGAATACACACAGTCCGAGAGCCGAAAATTTGCCGGCGTGTGGAGGCCTCGGTCGCCAACAGATTGCCATAGGCTCTGGCTGCAATATTTACCGTGTATTTTTTCCCTCCAGAGACACCACTACCCCCTATATAACCCAAAATGGGCCTTGCGGCGGGTACACGCGGAGCCCGAGCGCCGAAGTTCTCCCGGCCGCGGAGGCCTCGGTCGCCGGGAGAATTTCTCCGGCCCCTGCTCGAAATTTTTCAAAGTCCAGAATGCCTGCTTCTCCCAGCCTGTGTTAATACACATGTTAATTTAACATGTAAAATTACCGAGGATTATTTCCCCGGCCGCGGAGGCCTCGGTCGCCGCCAGAATTTTCTGGCTCCCCGCTCAATGTATTGCAGAGTCCCGCAGGCTTGCTTCTCCCAGCCTGTGTTAATACACATGATAATTTAACATGTAAAATCATTGAGGACCATTTCCTCGGCCGCGGAGGCCTCGGTCGCCGCCAGAATTTTCTGGCTCCCCGCTCAATGTATTGCAGAGTCCCGCAGGCTTGCTTCTCCCAGCCTGTGTTAATACACATGTTAATTTAACATGTAAAATCAACAAGGACCATTTCCTCGGCCGCGGAGGCCTCGGTCGCCGCCAGAATTTTCTGGCTGCCCGCTCCCCATTGGTAGACGCGGAGCCCGAGCGCCGAGAGTTCTCCCGGCCGCGGAGGCCTCGGTCGCCGGGAGAATTTCTCCGGCCCCTGCTCGAAATTTTTCAAAGTCCAGAATGCCTGCTTCTCCCAGCATGTGTTAATACACATGTTAATTTAACATGTAATATTACCAATGACCTTTTCCTCGGCCGCGGAGGCCTCGGTCGCCGCCAGAATTTTCTGGCTGCCCGCTCCCCATGGGTAGACGCGCTGCCCGAGCGCCGAGAGTTCTCCCGGCCGCGGAGGCCTCGGTCGCCGGGAGAATTTCTCCGGCCCCTGCTCGAAATTTTTCAAAGTCCAGAATGCCTAGTTCTCCCAGCCTGTGTTAATACACATGTTAATTTAACATGTAAAATTACCAAGGATTATTATCCCGGCCGCAGAGGCCTCGGTCGCCGCCAGAAATTTCTGGCTCCCCGCTCAATGTATTGCAGAGTCCCGCAGGCTTGCTTCTCCAAGCCTGTGTTAATACACATGTTAATTTAACATGTAAAATTACCGAGGATTATTTCCCCGGCCGCGGAGGCCTCGGTCGCCGCCAGAAATTTCTGGCTCCCCGCTCAATATATTGCAGCGACCCGCAGGCTTGCTTCTCCCAGCCTGTGTTAATACACATGTTAATTTAACATGTAAAATCACCAAGGACCATTTCCTCGGCCGCGGAGGCCTCGGTCGCCGCCAGAATTTTCTGGCTGCCCGCTCCCCATGTGTAGACGCGGAGCCCGAGCGCCGAGAGTTCTCCCGGCCGCGGAGGCCTCGGTCGCCGCCAGAATTTTCTGGCTCCCCGCTCAATGTATTGCAGAGTCCCGCAGGCTTGCTTCTCCAAGCCTGTGTTAATACACATGTTAATTTAACATGCAAAATCACCAATGACAATTTCCTCGGCCGCGGAGGCCTCCATCGCCGGGAGAATTTTCTGGCTCTCTGCTCGAATTTTTTCTAAGTCCCGATTCGCTATTACAGGCTGGCGCACGGAGTCCGAGGGGCGGAAATATGCCGGGTAGTGGTGCCTTCCGTCGCCGAGACATTTTACAATTGCCTGGGAGCAGTATTTAACATGTTAATTTTTTCCCCCTCGGGACACCACTACCCCCTATATAACCCAAAATGGGCCATGCAATGGGTGCCCACAACGCCCGAGCGCGGGCATTTTTCCCGGGCGCCGAGGCCTCGATCGCCGGGAGAATGTCTCCAGCTATTTGCATGATGTCCCGATTCGCCCCACAAGGCGAACAACCACGAACGAGGTGGTTTTCGTTCGTGGTTGTTTTCGTTCGTGGTTGTTTACCGTTCGTGGTTGTTTTCATTCGTGGTTGTTGTGCGTTCGTGGTTGTTGTCGTTCGGGGTTGTTTTCCGTTCGTGGTTGTTGTCGTTCGTGGTTGTTGTCGTTCGTGGTTGTTGTCGTTCGTGGTTGTTTTCCGTTCGTGGTTGTTTTACGTTCGTGGTTGTTTTCGAGGCAATTGGTACTTTGAAAATTTCAATCGGTTAGCTAGAAAAAATTCTCCCGGCGGTGATTGCCTTGATCGCCGGGAGAATTTTCTGGCTCCCCGATAAAATTTTTTCCAAGTCCCGATTCGCTCTTACAAGCTGGCGCACGGAGTCCGAGGGGCGGGAATTCGCCGGGTAGTGGTGCGTTCCGTCGCCGAGACATTTTCCTATTGCCTGGAAGCAGTATTTAACATGTTAATTTTTTCCCCCTCGGGACACCACTACCCCCTATATAACACAAAATGGGCCTTGCCGCGGGTACACCCGGAGCCCGAGCGCCGAGAGTTCTCCCGGCCGCAGAGGCCTCGGTCGCCGGGAGAATTTCTCCGGCCCCTGCTCGAAATTTTCCAAAGTCCAGAATGCCTGCTTCTCCCAGCCTGTGTTAATACACATGTTAATTTAACATGTAAAATTACCAAGGACCATTTCCTCGGCCGCGGAGGCCTCGGTCGCCGCCAGAATTTTCTGGCTGCCCGCTCCCCATGGGTAGACGCGGAGCCCGAGCGCCGAGAGTTCTCCCGGCCGCGGAGGCCTCGGTCGCCGGGAGAATTTCTCCGGCCCCTGCTCGAAATTTTTCAAAGTCCAGAATGCCTGCTTCTCCCAGCATGTGTTAATACACATGTTAATTTAACATGTAATATTACCAATGACCTTTTCCTCGGCCGCGGAGGCCTCGGTCGCCGCCAGAATTTTCTGGCTGCCCGCTCCCCATGGGTAGACGCGGAGCCCGAGCGCCGAGAGTTCTCCCGGCCGCGGAGGCCTCGGTCGCCGGGAGAATTTCTCCGGCCCCTGCTCGAAATTTTTCAAAGTCCAGAATGCCTAGTTCTCCCAGCCTGTGTTAATACACATGTTAATTTAACATGTAAAATTAACAAGGATTATTATCCCGGCCGCAGAGGCCTCGGTCGCCGCCAGAAATTTCTGGCTCCCCGCTCAATGTATTGCAGAGTCCCGCAGGCTTGCTTCTCCAAGCCTGTGTTAATACACATGTTAATTTAACATGTAAAATTACAGAGGATTATTTCCCCGGCCGCGGAGGCCTCGGTCGCCGCCAGAATTTTCTGGCTGCCCGCTCAATGTATTGCAGAGTCCCGCAGGCTTGCTTCTCCAAGCCTGTGTTAATACACATGTTAATGTAACATGCAAAATCACCAATGACAAATTCCTCGGCCGCGGAGGCCTCGATCGCCGGGAAAATGTTCTGGCTCCCTGCTCGAATTTTTTTTCTAAGTCCCGATTCGCTATTACAGGCTGGCGCACGGAGTCCGAGGGGCGTAAATATGCCGGGTAGTGGTGCCTTCCGTCGCCGAGACATTTTACAATTGCCTGGGAGCAGTATTTAACATGTTAATTTTTTCCCCTCGGGACACCACTACCCCCTATATAACCCAAAATGGGCCTTGCCAAGGGGGCGCGCAACGCCCGAGCGCGGGCGTTTTTCCCGGCCGCCGAGGCCTCCATCGCCGGGAGAATGTCTTCAGCTATTTGCTAGATTTCCCGATTCGCCCCGCACGGCAAACAACCACGAACGAGGTGGTTTTCGAGAGTTCTTCCGGCCGCGGAGGCCTCGGCCGCCGGGAGAATTTCTCCGGCCCCTGTTCGAAATTTTTCTAAGACCAGAATGCCTGCATCTCCCAGCCTGTGTTAATACACATGTTAATTTAACATGTAAAATCACCAAGGACCATTTCCTCGGCCGCGGAGGCCTCGGTCGCCGCCAGAATTTTCTGGCTGCCCGCTCCCCATGGGTAGACGCGGAGCCCGAGCGCCGAGAGTTCTCCCGGCCGCGGAGGCCTCGGTCGCCGGGAGAATTTCTGCGGCCCCTGCTCGAAATTTTTCAAAGTCCAGAATGCCTGCTTCTCCCAGCATGTGTTAATACACATGTTAATTTAACATGTAATATTACCAATGACCTTTTCCTCGGCCGCGGAGGCCTCGGTCGCCGCCAGAATTTTCTGGCTGCCCGCTCCCCATGGGTAGACGCGGAGCCCGAGCGCCGAGAGTTCTCCCGGCCGCGGAGGCCTCGGTCGCCGGGAGAATTTCTCCGGCCCCTGCTCGAAATTTTTCAAAGTCCAGAATGCCTGCTTCTCCCAGCATGTGTTAATACACATGTTAATTTAACATGTAAAATTACCAAGGATTATTATCCCGGCCGCGGAGGCCTCGGTCGCCGCCAGAATTTTCTGGCTCCCCGCTCAATATATTGCAGAGTCCCGCAGGCTTGCTTCTCCCAGCCAGTGTTAATACACATGTTAATTTAACATGTAAAATCACCGATGACCATTTCCTCGGCCGCGGAGGTCTCGGTCACCGCCAGAATTTTCTGGCTCCCTGCTCGAATTTTTTCTAAGTCCCGATTCGCTATTATAGGCTGGCGCACGGATTCCGAGGGGCGGGAATTCGCCGGGTAGTGGTGCCTTCCGTCGCCGAGACATTTCTCTATTGCCTGGAAGCTGTATTTAACATGTTAATTTTTACCCCTCGGGACACCACTACCCCCTATATAACCCAAAATGGACCTTGCCGCGGGTACACGCGGAGCCCGAGCGCCGAGAGTTCTCCCGGCCGCGGAGGCCTCGGTCGCCGCCAGAATTTTCTGGCTCCCCGCTCAATGTATTGCAGAGTCCCGCAGGCTTGCTTCTCCAAGCCTGTGTTAATACACATGTTAATTTAACATGCAAAATCACCAATGACAATTTCCTCGGCCGCGGAGGCCTCCATCGCCGGGAGAATTTTCTGGCTCTCTGCTCGAATTTTTTCTAAGTCCCGATTCGCTATTACAGGCTGGCGCACGGAGTCCGAGGGGCGGAAATATGCCGGGTAGTGGTGCCTTCCGTCGCCGAGACATTTCTCTATTGCCTGGAAGCTGTATTTAACATGTTAATTTTTTCCCCTCGGGACACCACTACCCCCTATATAACCCAAAATGGGCCTTGCCATGGGTGCGCGCAACGCCCAAACGCGCGCGTTTTTCCCGGCCGCCGAGGCCTCGATCGCCGGGAGAATGTCTCCAGCTATTTGCTTGATTTCCCGATTCGCCCCGCACGGCAAACAACCACGAACGAAAACAACCACGAATAGAGCAAAATTGCTATTTCTCAAGAACTTCTGTGTGGACGTGGCTGCTGCTTCTGCCACAGCTTCTCGGAAGGAAAATACGTCATTACTGATCCAAGCTAATATATTTTTACTGAATATATTAAAAAAAAAAAAAAAGTTAAAAAAAAAAAAACACTGTTTCTATGGAAAACAAAATTTCAAAATAGAAAATAAATTTGAATTAAAAATATTTTAAGATTAATTAATAAATATAAATTAATATTAGTATATATAAAAAAATTATTTTATTTAACATAATTTAAATGGGGTGCTTCTTAAGATATTATCCACATGATAATCCTCATACTCACATATGGCAATAAAATATTTATAATAATATACACCATTCATCCCACACTTTTTTTTATTGATAAAATAATTTTTTTATATAAAATATTTAAAATTAAAATTTTTTTAAAAAAAATTTACACTATTGTGGACTTGAACTGACTTACCTCAGAGAACTAATATTTAAAATTAATTAAAAAAAACCAATGACCTAACCTGACCTAACCAAACCCAACCTAACATAACCTAACCTAACCTAACCTAACCTAACCTAACCTAACCTTGCCTGAGAGGGGAAAAATTTCAAAATAATTAAATACAATGACCTAACCTAACCTAAACAAACCTAACCTAACCTAACATTGCCTGAGAGAGGAAAAATTTAAAAAAATTAAATACAATAACCTAACCTTACATAACCTAACCTAACCTAACCTAACCTTGCCTGAGAGGGAAAAAATTTGAAAATAATTAAATACAATGACCTAATGTAACCTAACCTAACCTAACCTTGCCTGAGAGAGGAAAATTTTTAAAAAATTAAATACAATGACCTAACCTAACATAACCTAACCTAACCTAACCTAACCTAACCCAACCTAACCTAACCTAACCTAACCTAACCTAACCTAACCTAACCTAACCTAACCTAACCTAACCTAACCTAACCTAACCTAACATAACCTAACCTAACCTGACCTAACCTTGCCTAAGAGAGGAAAAATTTAAAAAAATTAAATACAATGACCTAACCTTACATAACCTAACCTAACCTAACCTTGCCTGAGAGAGGAAAAATTTGAAAATAATTAAATACAATGACCAAATGTAACCTAACCTAACCTAACCTTGCCTGAGAGAGGAAAATTTTTAAAAAATTAAATACAATGACCTAACCTAACATAACCTAACCTAACCTAACCTAACCTAACCCAACCTAACCTAACCTAACCTAACCTAACCTAACCTAACCTAACCTAACCTAACCTAACCTAACCTAACCTAACCTAACCTAACCTAACCTAACCTAACCTAACCTAACCTAACCTAACCTAACCTAACCTAACCTAACCTAACCTAACCTAACCTAACCTAACCTAACCTAACCTAACCTAACCTAACCTAACCTAACCTAACCTAACCTAACCTAACCTAACCTAACCTAACCTAACCTAACCTAACCTAACCTAACCTAACCTAACCTAA
>NW_026962859.1:0-15000 GCF_032445375.1 Bacillus rossius redtenbacheri
AATCCTCGGTAATTTTACATGTTAAATTAACATGTGTATTAACACAGGCTGGGAGAAGCAAGCCTGCGGGTCGCTGCAATATATTGAGCGGGGAGCCAGAAAATTCTGGCGGCGACCGAGGCCTCCGCGGCCGGGGAAATAATCCTCGGTAATTTTACATGTTAAATTAACATGTGTATTAACACAGGCTTGGAGAAGCAAGCCTGCGGGACTCTGCAATACATTGAGCGGGGAGCCAGAAAATTCTGGCGGCGACCGCGGCCTCTGCGGCCAGGGAAATAATCCTCGGTAATTTTACATGTTAAATAACCATGTGTATTAACACAGGCTGGGAGAAGCAAGCATGCGGGACTCTGCAATATATTGAGCAGGGAGCCAGAAAATTCTGGCTGCGACCGAGGCCTCTGCGGCCGAGGAAATGGTCATTGGTAATTTTACATGTTAAATTAACATGTGTTTTAACACAGGCTGGGAGATGCAGGCATTCTGGACTTAGAAAAATTTCGAGCAGGGGCCCGAGAAATTCTCCCGGCGACCGAGGCCTCTGCGGCCGGGAGAACTCTCGAAAACCACCTCGTTCGTGGTTGTTTGCCGTGCGGGGCGAATCGGGAAATCTAGCAAATAGCTGAAGACATTCTCCCGGCGATGGAGGCCTCGGCGGCCGGGAAAAACGCCCGCGCTCGGGCGTTGCGCGCCCCCTTGGCAAGGCCCATTTTGGGTTATATAGGGGGTAGTGGTGTCCCGAGGGGAAAAAATTAACATGTTAAATACTGCTCCCAGGCAATTGTAAAATGTCTCGGCGACGGAAGGCACCACTACCCGGCATATTTACGCCCCTCGGACTCCGTGCGCCAGCCTGTAATAGCGAATCGGGACTTAGAAAAAAAATTCGAGCAGGGAGCCAGAACATTTTCCCGGCGATCGAGGCCTCCGCGGCCGAGGAATTTGTCATTGGTGATTTTGCATGTTAAATTAACATGTGTATTAACACAGGCTTGGAGAAGCAAGCCTGCGGGACTCTGCAATACATTGAGCGGGCAGCCAGAAAATTCTGGCGGCGACCGTGGCCTCCGCGGCCGGGGAAATAATCCTCTGTAATTTTACATGTTAAATTAACATGTGTATTAACACAGGCTTGGAGAAGCAAGCCTGCGGGACTCTGCAATACATTGAGCGGGGAGCCAGAAATTTCTGGCGGCGACCGAGGCCTCTGCGGCCGGGATAATAATCCTTGGTAATTTTACATGTTAAATTAACATGTGTATTAACACAGGCTGGGAGAACTAGGCATTCTGGACTTTGAAAAATTTCGAGCAGGGGCCGGAGAAATTCTCCCGGCGACCGAGGCCTCCGCGGCCGGGAGAACTCTCGGCGCTCGGGCTCCGCGTCTACCCATGGGGAGCGGGCAGCCAGAAAATTCTGGCGGCGACCGAGGCCTCCGCGGCCGAGGAAAAGGTCATTGGTAATATTACATGTTAAATTAACATGTGTATTAACACATGCTGGGAGAAGCAGGCATTCTGGACTTTGAAAAATTTCGAGCAGGGGCCGGAGAAATTCTCCCGGCGACCGAGGCCTCCGCGGCCGGGAGAACTCTCGGCGCTCGGGCTCCGCGTCTACCCTTGGGGAGCGGGCAGCCAGAAAATTCTGGCGGCGACCGAGGCCTCCGCGGCCGAGGAAATGGTCCTTGGTGATTTTACATGTTAAATTAACATGTGTATTAACACAGGCTGGGAGAAGCAGGCATTCTGGACTTTGGAAAATTTCGAGCAGGGGCCGGAGAAAATCTCCCGGCGACCGAGGCCTCTGCGGCCGGGAGAACTCTCGGCGCTCGGGCTCCGGGTGTACCCGCGGCAAGGCCCATTTTGTGTTATATAGGGGGTAGTGGTGTCCCGAGGGGGAAAAAATTAACATGTTAAATACTGCTTCCAGGCAATAGGAAAATGTCTCGGCGACGGAACACACCACTACCCGGCGAATTCCCGCCCCTCGGACTCCGTGCGCCAGCTAGTAAGAGCGAATCGGGACTTGGAAAAAATTTTATCGGGGAGCCAGAAAATTCTCCCGGCGATCAAGGCAATCACCGCCGGGAGAATTTTTTCTAGCTAACCGATTGAAATTTTCAAAGTACCAATTGCCTCGAAAACAACCACGAACGTAAAACAACCACGAACGGAAAACAACCACGAACGACAACAACCACGAACGACAACAACCACGAACGACAACAACCACGAACGGAAAACAACCCCGAACGACAACAACCACGAACGCACAACAACCACGAATGAAAACAACCACGAACAGTAAACAACCACGAACGAAAACAACCACGAACGAAAACCACCTCGTTCGTGGTTGTTCGCCTTGTGGGGCGAATCGGGACATCATGCAAATAGCTGGAGACATTCTCCCGGCGATCGAGGCCTCGGCGCCCGGGAAAAATGCCCGCGCTCGGGCGTTGTGGGCACCCATTGCATGGCCCATTTTGGGTTATATAGGGGGTAGTGGTGTCCCGAGGGGGAAAAAATTAACATGTTAAATACTGCTCCCAGGCAATTGTAAAATGTCTCGGCGACGGAAGGCACCACTACCCGGCATATTTCCGCCCCTCGGACTCCGTGCGCCAGCCTGTAATAGCGAATCGGGACTTAGAAAAAATTCGAGCAGAGAGCCAGAAAATTCTCCCGGCGATGGAGGCCTCCGCGGCCGAGGAAATTGTCATTGGTGATTTTGCATGTTAAATTAACATGTGTATTAACACAGGCTTGGAGAAGCAAGCCTGCGGGACTCTGCAATACATTGAGCGGGGAGCCAGAAAATTCTGGCGGCGACCGAGGCCTCCGCGGCCGGGAGAACTCTCGGCGCTCGGGCTCCGCGTCTACACATGGGGAGCGGGCAGCCAGAAAATTCTGGCGGCGACCGAGGCCTCCGCGGCCGAGGAAATGGTCCTTGGTGATTTTACATGTTAAATTAACATGTGTATTAACACAGGCTGGGAGAAGCAAGCCTGCGGGTCGCTGCAATATATTGAGCGGGGAGCCAGAAATTTCTGGCGGCGATCGAGGCCTCCGCGGCCGGGGAAATAATCCTCGGTAATTTTACATGTTAAATTAACATGTGTATTAACACAGGCTTGGAGAAGCAAGCCTGCGGGTCTCTGCAATACATTGAGCGGGGAGCCAGAAATTTCTGGCGGCGACCGAGGCCTCTGCGGCCGGGATAATAATCCTTGGTAATTTTACATGTTAAATTAACATGTGTATTAACACAGGCTGGGAGAACTAGGCATTCTGGACTTTGAAAAATTTCGAGCAGGGGCCAGAGAAATTCTCCCGGCGACAGAGGCCTCCGCGGCCGGGAGAAATCTCGGCGCTCGGGCAGCGCGTCTACCCATGGGGAGCGGGCAGCCAGAAAATTCTGGCGGCGACCGAGGCCTCCGCGGACGAGGAAAAGGTCATTGGTAATATTACATGTTAAATTAACATGTGTATTAACACATGCTGGGAGAAGCAGGCATTCTGGACTTTGAAAAATTTCGAGCAGGGGCCGGAGAAATTCTCCCGGCGACCGAGGCCTCCGCGGCCGGGAGAACTCTCGGCGCTCGGGCTCCGCGTCTACCAATGGGGAGCGGGCAGCCAGAAAATTCTGGCGGCGACCGAGGCCTCCGCGGCCGAGGAAATGGTCCTTGTTGATTTTACATGTTAAATTAACATGTGTATTAACACAGGCTGGGAGAAGCAAGCCTGCGGGACTCTGCAATACATTGAGCGGGGAGCCAGAAAATTCTGGCGGCGACCGAGGCCTCCGCGGCCGAGGAAATGGTCCTCAATGATTTTACATGTTAAATTAACATGTGTATTAACACAGGCTGGGAGAAGCAAGCCTGCGGGACTCTGCAATACATTGAGCGGGGAGCCAGAAAATTCTGGCGGCGACCGAGGCCTCCGCGGCCGGGGAAATAATCCTCGGTAATTTTACATGTTAAATTAACATGTGTATTAACACAGGCTGGGAGAAGCAGGCATTCTGGACTTTGAAAAATTTCGAGCAGGGGCCGGAGAAATTCTCCCGGCGACCGAGGCCTCCGCGGCCGGGAGAACTTCGGCGCTCGGGCTCCGCGTGTACACGCCGCAAGGCCCATTTTGGGTTATATAGGGGGTAGTGGTGTCTCTGGAGGGAAAAAATACACGGTAAATATTGCAGCCAGAGCCTATGGCAATCTGTTGGCGACCGAGGCCTCCACACCCCGGCAAATTTTCGGCTCTCGGACTGTGTGTATTCCACTGGAGACAGGCCTGCGGGACTCTGTAATATATTGAGCCGGGAGCCAGAAAATTCTGGCGGCGACCGAAGCCTCCGCGGCCGGGGAAATAATCCTCGGTAATTTTACATGTTAAATTAACATGTGTATTAACACAGGCTGGGAGAAGCAAGCCTGCGGGTCGCTGCAATATATTGAGCGGGGAGCCAGAAAATTCTGGCGGCGACCGAGGCCTCCGCGGCCGGGGAAATAATCCTCGGTAATTTTACATGTTAAATTAACATGTGTATTAACACAGGCTTGGAGAAGCAAGCCTGCGGGACTCTGCAATACATTGAGCGGGGAGCCAGAAAATTCTGGCGGCGACCGCGGCCTCTGCGGCCAGGGAAATAATCCTCGGTAATTTTACATGTTAAATAACCATGTGTATTAACACAGGCTGGGAGAAGCAAGCATGCGGGACTCTGCAATATATTGAGCAGGGAGCCAGAAAATTCTGGCTGCGACCGAGGCCTCTGCGGCCGAGGAAATGGTCATTGGTAATTTTACATGTTAAATTAACATGTGTTTTAACACAGGCTGGGAGATGCAGGCATTCTGGACTTAGAAAAATTTCGAGCAGGGGCCCGAGAAATTCTCCCGGCGACCGAGGCCTCCGCGGCCGGGAGAACTCTCGAAAACCACCTCGTTCGTGGTTGTTTGCCGTGCGGGGCGAATCGGGAAATCTAGCAAATAGCTGAAGACATTCTCCCGGCGATGGAGGCCTCGGCGGCCGGGAAAAACGCCCGCGCTCGGGCGTTGCGCGCCCCCTTGGCAAGGCCCATTTTGGGTTATATAGGGGGTAGTGGTGTCCCGAGGGGAAAAAATTAACATGTTAAATACTGCTCCCAGGCAATTGTAAAATGTCTCGGCGACGGAAGGCACCACTACCCGGCATATTTACGCCCCTCGGACTCCGTGCGCCAGCCTGTAATAGCGAATCGGGACTTAGAAAAAAAATTCGAGCAGGGAGCCAGAACATTTTCCCGGCGATCGAGGCCTCCGCGGCCGAGGAATTTGTCATTGGTGATTTTGCATGTTAAATTAACATGTGTATTAACACAGGCTTGGAGAAGCAAGCCTGCGGGACTCTGCAATACATTGAGCGGGCAGCCAGAAAATTCTGGCGGCGACCGAGGCCTCCGCGGCCGGGGAAATAATCCTCTGTAATTTTACATGTTAAATTAACATGTGTATTAACACAGGCTTGGAGAAGCAAGCCTGCGGGACGCTGCAATACATTGAGCGGGGAGCCAGAAATTTCTGGCGGCGACCGAGGCCTCTGCGGCCGGGATAATAATCCTTGGTAATTTTACATGTTAAATTAACATGTGTATTAACACAGGCTGGGAGAACTAGGCATTCTAGACTTTGAAAAATTTCGAGCAGGGGCCGGAGAAATTCTCCCGGCGACCGAGGCCTCCGCGGCCGGGAGAACTCTCGGCGCTCGGGCTCCGCGTCTACCCATGGGGAGCGGGAAGCCAGAAAATTCTGGCGGCGACCGAGGCCTCCGCGGCCGAGGAAATGGTCCTTGGTGATTTTACATGTTAAATTAACATGTGTATTAACACAGGCTGGGAAAAGCAAGCCTGCGGGACTCTGCAATATATTGAGCGGGGAGCCAGAAAATTCTGGCGGCGACCGAGGCCTCCACGGCCGGGGAAATAATCCTCGGTAATTTAACATGTTAAATTAACATGTGTATTAACACAGGCTTGGAGAAGCATGCCTGCGGGACTCTGCAATACATTGAGCGGGGAGCCAGAAAATTCTGGCGGCGACCGAGGCCTCTGCGGCCGAGGAAATGGTCATTGGTAATTTTACATGTTAAATTAACATGTGTATTAACACAGGCTGGGAAAAGCAAGCCTGCGGGACTCTGCAATATATTGAGCGGGGAGCCAGAAAATTCTGGCGGCGACCGAGGCCTCCACGGCCGGGGAAATAATCCTCGGTAATTTAACATGTTAAATTAACATGTGTATTAACACAGGCTGGGAGAAGCAGGCATTCTGGACTTTGAAAAATTTCGAGCAGGGGCCGGAGAAATTCTCCCGGCGACCGAGGCCTCCGCGGCCGGGAGAACACTCGGCGCTCGGGCTCCGCGTGTACCCGCGGCAAGGCCCATGTTGGGTTATATAGGGGGTAGTGGTGTCCCGAGGGGGAAAAAATTAACATGTTAAATACAGCTTCCAGGCAATAGAAAAATGTCTCGGCGACGGAAGGCACCACTACCCGGCGAATTCCCGCCCCTCTGACTCCGTGCGCCAGCCTGTAATAGCGAATCGGGACTTAGAAAAAATTCGAGCAGGGAGCCAGACAATTCTGTCGGCGACCGAGGCCTCCGTGGCCGGGGAAATAATCCTCGGTAATTTTACATGTTAAATTAACATGTGTATTAACACAGGCTTGGAGAACCAAGCCTGCGGGACTCTGCAATACATTGAGCGGGGAGCCAGAAAATTCTGGCGGCGACCGAGGCCTCCGCGGCCGGGGAAATAATCCTCGGTAATTTTACATGTTAAATTAACATGTGTATTAACACAGGCTTGGAGAACCAAGCCTGCGGGACTCTGCAATACATTGAGAGGTGAGCCAGAAAATTCTGGCGGCGACCGAGGCCTCCGCGGCCGAGGAAATGGTCCTCGGTGATTTTACATGTTAAATTAACATGTGTATTAACACAGGCTGGGAGAAGCAAGCCTGCGGGACTCTGCAATATATTGAGCGGGGAGCCAGAAAATTCTGGCGGCGACCGAGGCCTCCACGGCCGGGGAAATAATCCTCGATAATTTAACATGTTAAATTAACATGTGTATTAACACAGGCTGGGAGAAGCAGGCATTCTGGACTTTGAAAAATTTCGAGCAGGGGCCGGAGAAATTCTCCCGGCGACCGAGGCCTCCGCGGCCGGGAGAACTTCGGCGCTCGGGCTCTGCGTGTACCCACCGCAAGGCCTATTTTGGGTTTTATAGGGGGTAGTGGTGTCTCTGGAGGGAAAAAATACACGGTAAATATTGCAGCCAGAGCCTATGGCAATCTGTTGGCGACCGAGGCCTCCACACCCCGGCAAATTTTCGGCTCTCGGACTGTGTGTATTCCACTGGAGACAGGCCTGCGGGACTCTGTAATATATTGAGCCGGGAGCCAGAAAATTCTGGCGGCGACCGAGGCCTCCGCGGCCGAGGAAAAGGTCATTGGTAAAATTACATGTTAAATTAACATGTGTATTAACACAGGCTGGGAGAAGCAGGCATTCTGGACTTAGAAAAATTTCGAGCAGGGGCCCGAGAAATTCTCCCGGCTACGAGGCCTCCGCGGCCGGGAGAACTCTCGGCGCTCGGGCTCCGCGTCTACACATGGGGAGCGGGCAGCCAGAAAATTCTGGCGGCGACCGAGGCCTCCGCGGCCGAGGAAATGGTCCTTGGTGATTTTACATGTTAAATTAACATGTGTATTAACACAGGCTGGGAGAAGCAAGCCTGCGGGTCGCTGCAATATATTGAGCGGGGAGCCAGAAATTTCTGGCGGCGACCGAGGCCTCCGCGGCCGGGGAAATAATCCTCGGTAATTTTACATGTTAAATTAACATGTGTATTAACACAGGCTTGGAGAAGCAAGCATGCGGGACTCTGCAATATATTGAGCAGGGAGCCAGAAAATTCTGGCTGCGACCGAGGCCTCTGCGGCCGAGGAAATGGTCATTGGTAATTTTACATGTTAAATTAACATGTGTTTTAACACAGGCTGGGAGATGCAGGCATTCTGGACTTAGAAAAATTTCGAGCAGGGGCCAGGGAAATTCTCCCTGCGACCGAGGCCTCCGCGGCCGGGAGAACTCTCGAAAACCACCTCGTTCGTGGTTGTTTGTCGTGCGGGGCGAATCGGGAAATCTAGCAAATAGCTGAAGACATTCTCCCGGCGATGGAGGTCTCGGCGGCCGGGAAAAACGCCCGCGCTCGGGCGTTGCGCGCCCCCTTGGCAAGGCCCATTTTGCGTTATATAGGGGGTAGTGGTGTCACGAGGGGAAAAAATTAACATGTTAAATACTGCTCCCAGGCAATTGTAAAATGTCTCGGCGACGGAAGGCACCACTACCCGGCATATTTACGCCCCTCGGACTCCGTGCGCCAGCCTGTAATAGCGAATCGGGACTTAGAAAAAAAATTCGAGCAGGGAGCCAGAACATTTTCCCGGCGATCGAGGCCTCCGCGGCCGAGGAATTTGTCATTGGTGATTTTGCATGTTAAATTAACATGTGTATTAACACAGGCTTGGAGAAGCAAGCCTGCGGGACTCTGCAATACATTGAGCGGGCAGCCAGAAAATTCTGGCGGCGACCGAGGCCTCCGCGGCCGGGGAAATAATCCTCTGTAATTTTACATGTTAAATTAACATGTGTATTAACACAGGCTTGGAGAAGCAAGCCTGCGGGACTCTGCAATACATTGAGCGGGGAGCCAGAAATTTCTGGCGGCGACCGAGGCCTCTGCGGCCGGGATAATAATCCTTGGTAATTTTACATGTTAAATTAACATGTGTATTAACACAGGCTGGGAGAACTAGGCATTCTGGACTTTGAAAAATTTCGAGCAGGGGCCGGAGAAATTCTCCCGGCGACCGAGGCCTCCGCGGCCGGGAGAACTCTCGGCGCTCGGGCTCCGCGTCTACCCATGGGGAGCGGGCAGCCAGAAAATTCTGGCGGCGACCGAGGCCTCCGCGGCCGAGGAAAAGGTCATTGGTAATATTACATGTTAAATTAACATGTGTATTAACACATGCTGGGAGAAGCAGGCATTCTGGACTTTGAAAAATTTCGAGCAGGGGCCGGAGAAATTCTCCCGGCGACCGAGGCCTCCGCGGCCGGGAGAACTCTCGGCGCTTGGGCAGCGCGTCTACCCATGGGGAGCGGGCAGCCAGAAAATTCTGGCGGTGACCGAGGCCTCCGCGGCCGAGGAAATGGTCCTTGGTGATTTTACATGTTAAATTAACATGTGTATTAACACAGGCTGGGAGAAGCAGGCATTCTGGACTTAGAAAAATTTCGAGCAGGGGCCGTTGAAATTCTCCCGGCGACCGAGGCCTCCGCGGCCGGGAGAACTCTCGGCGCTCGGGCTCCGCGTGTACACGCGTCAAGGCCCATTTTGGGTTATATAGGGTGTAGTGGTGTCTCTGGAGGGAAAAAATACACGGTAAATATTGCAGCCAGAGCCTATGGCAATCTGTTGGCGACCGAGGCCTCCACACCCCGGCAAATTTTCGGCTCTCGGACTGTGTGTATTCCACTGGAGACAGGCCTGCGGGACTGTGCAGTATATTGAGCGGGGAGCCAGGAAAATCTCCCGGCGACCGAGGCCTCCGCGGCCGAGGAAATGGTAATTGGTGGTTTTGCATGTAAAATTAACATGTGTATTAACACAAGCTGGGATGAGAGGAATTTGGCGGCGACCGAGGCCTCCTCACCCCGGCAAAATATCAGCTACCGGGCTCTGCATATTCCTACAGAAGCAGGCCTGCAGGACTCTGCAATATATTGAGCGGGAACCAGAAAATTCTGGCGGCGACCGAGGCCTCCGCGGCCGAGGAAAATTGTCATTGGTGGTTTGCATGTAAAATTAACATGTGTATTAACACAAGCTGTGACCAGAGGAATTTGGCGGCGACCGGGGCCTCCACACCCCGGCAAAATATCAGCTACCGGGCTCTGCTTATTCACATTCAAGCAGGCATTAGGGACTCTGAAAAGTTTCGGGCGGGGAGCCAGAAAATTCTCCCGGCCACAGAGCCCTCCCTCCCGAGAGTCTGTGTAAATGCCTGTTATACAGGCCCCATGAATTCCAGCCTTATAGGTTATTTTAAGTCTCCGTTCGTGGTTGTTCGTAAACAACTGCGATTCGGGATTTTGACCTATTTCCTATGATCATGTTCCCGGAAGTTAGCCAGCCTCTTTCAGTCAAAATCTCATATT
This sequence comes from Bacillus rossius redtenbacheri, assembly GCF_032445375.1. NCBI lineage: Eukaryota > Metazoa > Arthropoda > Insecta > Phasmatodea > Bacillidae > Bacillus > Bacillus rossius. Next base: position 10,272 of record NW_026962859.1, read on the forward strand.
TTGGGTACCTTTGTGAACCCATCGATAGGCCCATTTTGGGTATATTAGGGGGACATGCAATCGGGAAAAATTGGAATTATTTGCAATATGGAAAGAATATGTACATAAATGAAAAGGGAGTCCCCCCGAGTTTTCTCGCCCTATATATATTGCAAAAATATCCAATTAATTATTGTGGAACCTGTAGCACCTTTCTATGAAGCAGAATTAACATTACAGAACGGTTTGAATGCTACCACCTCAGTTTCTCTACAATGCATTGGATTTCAAAGAGGTGAATTACTGTGGATGGTACTGTTGTATGGCTAACAAATCGTCTGGGAAACAATGCAGAATTAAATTAAGAAGGTTGTATGTTTTCTGTTACATGGTGGAGGTGCCCTCTAGTACACAGTAAAATGTTTTGTGGACTGCAGCTCCTTGAGGAATTAATTCAGTATGGGTCTTGTAGTGGTCTGAAAGTGGATGATGAAAAAGAATGTATAATGGTATTCAGAGCACCTCGCGGTGAAGCGGACATGCTACCTCAAAATGCTTGATTGATTCATGCCCAGTTCCCCCAAGAAGCGGTACATTGAAAAAATTGATTTACTTTGTGGATGATACTAGCAAATACTATCCGCTGGGGGAAGTAAGCAGAAATTTGGTGGTCGTATGTTTGTTACATGGTAGAGGTGCTTTCTAGTACACAATGAAATGCTTGGTGTACCGCTGCTCCTTGAAGAATTAATTCCATATGGGTCTAGCCGTGGTCTTAACTGTGAACACGAAGAACTATCTAAAGTGGCCTATCTGTCTGAACTGCAATACACAAGCTGCGAGCCAATGCTATACCTTTCTCAGGTAACGAGCTCTTGTGCGGCGATTCGATTGGATGCGAAATGGTGGGGAACGCGTGTCCGGTCGTCTTAACCAAGTAATGGTTCCCCTCTGTTAACAATGAAATGTTTGATGGATCGCAGCTCCCTGAGAGACAAGTTTCAAAGGGGTTAGTCGCGGTCTTCAATCCTGGCCAAGGTGCAGTCACCATCTATAAGAGATACCTGCTTTACTGAAGGGTAGCAAGAGTTCCCTTGCCCGCATGTTGCTCCGTGGGGGTATATCAGTATAAAGGTAGAAGAAGCCATGATCGGAGCTTCGGTGGATGAGATTGGCGGAGAAGACATGTTCTTGTCTATCTGGTAGATCAGGGGGGTGGCAGCTGATCCGGAGAAAGCAAGCGGACTCCCGATGTTCCGTCGACTCCCAATGTACACTTGAAACATGCACATTTGGGTGGCGAGGGGGCGTTGTGGCCATCCGAAAACATGTCTTCATCTCTCTTATTGGTGGACCGCTGCTCCTTGAAGAATTAATTCCATATGGGTCTAGTCTTGGTGATAACTGTGAACACTAAGAACTATCTAAAGTGGCCTATCTGTCTGAACTGCAATACACTAGCTGCGAGCCAATGCTATACCTTTCTTAGGTAACGAGCTCTTGTGCGGCAATTCGATTGGATGCGAAATGGTGGGGAACGCGTGTCCTATCGTCTTAACCAAGTAATGGTTCCCCTCTGTTAACAATGAAATGTTTGATGGATCGCAGCTCCCTGAGAGACAAGTTTCAAAGGGGTTAGTCGCGGTCTTCAATCCTGGCCAAGGTGCAGTCACCATCTATAAGAGATACCTGCTTTACTGAAGGGTAGCAAGAGTTCCCTTGCCCGCATGTTGCTCCGTGGGGGTATATCAGTATAAAGGTAGAAGAAGCCATGATCGGAGCTTCGGTGGATGAGATTGGTGGAGAAGACATGTTCTTGTCTATCTGGTAGATCAGGGGGGTGGCAGCTGATCCGGAGAAAGCAAGCGGACTCCCGATGTTCCGTCGACTCCCAATGTACACTTAAAACATGCACATTTGGGTGGCGAGGGGGCGTTGTGGCCATCCGAAAACATGTCTTCATCTCTCTTATTGGTGGACCGCTGCTCCTTGAAGAATTAAATCCATATGGGTCTAGTCTTGGTGATAACTGTGAACACTAAGAACTATCTAAAGTGGCCTATCTGTCTGAACTGCAATACACTAGCTGCGAGCCAATGCTATACCTTTCTCAGGTAACGAGCTCTTGTGCGGCAATTCGATTGGATGCGAAATGGTGGGGAACGCGTGTCCTATCGTCTTAACCAAGTAATGGTTCCCCTCTGTTAACAATGAAATGTTTGATGGATCGCAGCTCCCTGAGAGACAAGTTTCAAAGGGGTTAGTCGCGGTCTTCAGCCCTGGCCAAAGGTGTTTAGAAATGAATACTTTTCGGACCAGTGGGCAAATTAGTTCACAGCGAGCCCACGGGCCAACGGTCTGCTCCCGCAGTGGGCCGCGCCCGAATGTGGGCACCGATCATATAATTTGAAATCCACTCGCCAAGTACCATGCGAGTTTCTAAGAGCGCGATATATTCGCCAGTGAAAGCCTTGGAAGTTTGGCCTCGCCTACTCCCTAGGAAAATTAATTAGAGATGGAAGGAAAGACTTTGCAATTGCAAAGCGGGTGTCGATATTGGGAAGTCGCCCCCGTACTTGTTGATACAGAAGGAAAAAAAAATGTACATCATAAGATTCGGACCCGGTGCTCTGCGGACCCGGGAGGTTCCTCCGAACGAAAAAAAAAGGCTCCCTGGTTGATCCTGCCAGTAGTCATATGCTTGTCTCAAAGATTAAGCCATGCATGTCTAAGTGCAAGCCAAAATAAGGTGAAACCGCGAATGGCTCATTAAATCAGTTATGGTTCCTTAGATCGTACCACATGACTTGGATAACTGTGGTAATTCTAGAGCTAATACATGCTGAACTGAGTCCCGACCAGAAATGGGAGGGATGCTTTTATTAGATCAAAACCAATCGGCGTGGCTCGTCTGCGTCCGTTTGCTTTGGTGACTCTGGATAACTTTGTGCTGATCGCACGGTCTCCGTACCGGCGACGCATCTTTCAAATGTCTGCCTTATCAACTGTCGATGGTAGGTTCTGCGCCTACCATGGTTGTAACGGGTAACGGGGAATCAGGGTTCGATTCCGGAGAGGGAGCCTGAGAAACGGCTACCACTTCCAAGGAAGGCAGCAGGCGCGCAAATTACCCACTCCCGGCACGGGGAGGTAGTGACGAAAAATAACGATACGGGACTCATCCGAGGCCCCGTAATCGGAATGAGAACACTTTAAACCCTTTAACGAGTATCCATTGGAGGGCAAGTCTGGTGCCAGCAGCCGCGGTAATTCCAGCTCCAATAGCGTATATTAAAGTTGTTGCGGTTAAAAAGCTCGTAGTTGGACTTGTGTCCCACGCTGTCGGTTCACCGTTCGTCGGTGTCTAACTGGCATGCCCGTGCGGACGTCCTGCCGGTGGATGCGGTCGGCCGCGGCAAGCCCCTTCCCTCGGGCGTTCGCCCCTCCTCTCGTAACCTCTTCGCGGAGGCCGGGTTGGATGCGGGTGTTTCGTCCCGGGGGTGCATGCTTGGGCCCCGCGCGTCGGCGGTCCGATGCAATCCTACCGCGGTGCTCTTCACCGAGTGTCGAGGTGGGCCGGCACGTTTACTTTGAACAAATTAGAGTGCTCAAAGCAGGCAGTGTTTCGCCTGAATATTGTGTGCATGGAATAATGGAATAGGACCTCGGTTCTATTTTGTTGGTTTTCGGAACCCGAGGTAATGATTAACAGGGACAAACGGGGGCATTCGTATTGCGACGTTAGAGGTGAAATTCTTGGATCGTCGCAAGACGAACCTAAGCGAAAGCATTTGCCATGTGTGTTTTCATTAATCAAGAACGAAAGTTAGAGGTTCGAAGGCGATCAGATACCGCCCTAGTTCTAACCATAAACGATGCCAGCTAGCGATCCGCCGAAGTTCCTCCGATGACTCGGCGGGCAGCTTCCGGGAAACCAAAGCTTTTGGGTTCCGGGGGAAGTATGGTTGCAAAGCTGAAACTTAAAGGAATTGACGGAAGGGCACCACCAGGAGTGGAGCCTGCGGCTTAATTTGACTCAACACGGGAAACCTCACCAGGCCCGGACACCGGAAGGATTGACAGATTGAGAGCTCTTTCTTGATTCGGTGGGTGGTGGTGCATGGCCGTTCTTAGTTGGTGGAGCGATTTGTCTGGTTAATTCCGATAACGAACGAGACTCTGGCCTGCTAACTAGTCGCTTCCGGTATCCCTTCGTGCTACCGGCGACAAATGATCTTCTTAGAGGGACAGGCGGCTTCTAGCCGCACGAGATTGAGCAATAACAGGTCTGTGATGCCCTTAGATGTTCTGGGCCGCACGCGCGCTACACTGAAGGAATCAGCGTGTCCTCCTAGCCCGAAAGGGCCGGGTAACCCGTTGAACCTCCTTCGTGCTAGGGATTGGGGCTTGCAATTGTACCCCATGAACGAGGAATTCCCAGTAAGCGCGAGTCATAAGCTCGCGTTGATTACGTCCCTGCCCTTTGTACACACCGCCCGTCGCTACTACCGATTGAATGATTTAGTGAGGTCTTCAGACCGGTGCGCGACGGCTCTTCGCGAGCCGCTGATGTTGCTGGAAAGATGACCAAACTTGATCATTTAGAGGAAGTAAAAGTCGTAACAAGGTTTCCGTAGGTGAACCTGCGGAAGGATCATTAACGGCCATGGAGAAAATGAGGCTGGATCACATTTGAACGGAAGGTGGCCTCTGGCCTTGCGCCCTATGACCCGATAGGTCCCGACTCTCC
>NW_026962859.1:25000-27868 GCF_032445375.1 Bacillus rossius redtenbacheri
GTTAGGTTAGGTTAGGTTAGGTTAGGTTAGGTTAGGTTAGGTTAGGTTAGGGTTAGGTTAGGTTAGGTTAGGTGTAGGTTAGGTTAGGTTAGGTTAGGTTAGGTTATGTTAGGTTAGGTTAGGTTAGGTTAGGTAGGTTAGGTAAGGTCATTGTATTTAATTATTTAAAAAAATTTCCCCTCTCAGGCAATATTAGGTTAGGGTAGGTTAGGTTAGGTTAGCGTTAGGTTAGGGTTAGGTTAGGTCAGGTCATTGGTATTTTAATAATTTTTAAATTTTTTTTTTACTTTTAGGCAAGGTTAGGTTAAGTTAGGTTAGGTTAGGTCATTGTATTTGATTATTTAAAAAAAAATTCCCCTCTCAGGCAATATTAGTGTTAGGTTAGGTTAGTTTAGGTTAGGTAAGGTCATTGTATTTAATTATTTAAAAAAATTTCCCCTCTCAGGCAATATTAGGTTAGGTTAGGTTAGGTTAGGTTAGGTTAGGTTAGGTTAGGTTAGGTTAGGTCAAGTCATTGTATTTAATAATTTTTAAATTTTTTTTACTCTCAGGCAAGGTTAGGTTAGGTTAGTTAGGTTAGGTAAGGTTAGGTTAGGTTAGGTTAGGTTAGGTTAGGTTAGGTTAGGTTAGGTTAGGTTAGGTTAGTTTAGGTTAGGTTAGGTTAGGTTAGGTTAGGTTAGGTTAGGTTAGGTTAGGTTAGGTTAGGTTAGGTTAGGTTAGGTTAGGTTAGTTAGGTTAGGTTAGGTTAGGTTAGATTAGGTTAGGTTAGGTTAGGTTAGGTTAGGTTAGGTTAGGTTAGGTTAGGTTAGGTCAGGTCATTGTATTTAATAATTTTTAAATTTTTTTACTCTCAGCAAGGTTAGGTTAGGTTAGGTTAGGTTAGGTAAGGTTAGGTTAGGTTAGGTTAGGTTAGGTTAGGTTAGGTCAGGTCATTGTATTTAATAATTTTTAAATTTTTTTTACTCTCAGGCAAGGTTAGGTTAGGTTAGGTTAGGTTAGGTAAGGTTAGGTTAGGTTAGGTTAGGTTAGGTTAGGTTAGGTTAGGTTAGGTTAGGTTAGGTTAGGTTAGGTTAGGTTAGGTTAGGTTAGGTTAGGTTAGGTTAGGTTAGGTTAGGTTAGTTAGGTTAGGTTAGGTTAGGTTAGGTTAGGTTAGGTTAGGTTAGGTTAGGTTAGGTTAGGTTAGGTTAGGTTATGTTAGGTTAGGTTAGGTTAGGTTAGGTTAGGTTAGGTAAGGTCATTGTATTTAATTATTTAAAAAAATTTCCCCTCTCAGGCAATATTAGGTAGGTTAGGTTAGGTTAGGTTAGGTTAGGTTAGGTTAGGTTAGGTCAGGTCATTGTATTTAATAATTTTTAAATTTTTTTTACTTTTAGCAAGGTTAGGTTAAGTTAGGTAAGGTTAGGTCATTGTATTTGATTATTTAAAAAAAATTCCCCTCTCAGGCAATATTTAGGTTAGGTTAGGTTAGGTTAGGTTAGGTTAGGTTAGGTTAGGTTAGGTTAGGTTAGGTTAGGTTAGGTTAGGTTAGGTTAGGTTAGGTTAGGTTAGGTTAGGTTAGGTTAGGTTAGGTTAGGTTAGGTTAGGTTAGGTTAGGTTAGGTTAGGTTAAGTTAGGTTAGGTTAGGTTAGGTTAGGTTAGGTTAGGTTAGGTTAGGTTAGTTTAGGTTAGGTTAGGTTAGGTTAGGTTAGGTTAGGTTAGGTTAGGTTAGGTTAGGTTAGGTTAGGTTAGGTTAGGTTAGGTTAGGTTAGGTTAGGTTAGGTTAGGTTAGGTTAGGTTAGGTTAGGTTAGGTTAGGTTAGGGTAGGTAGGTTAGGTTATGTTAGGTTAGGTTAGGTTAGGTTAGGTTAGGTTAGGTAAGGTCATTGTATTTAATTATTTAAAAAATTTCCCCTCTCAGGCAATATTAGGTTAGGTTAGGTTAGGTTAGGTTAGGTTAGGTTAGGTTAGGTTAGGTCAGGTCATTGTATTTAATAATTTTTAAATTTTTTTTTACTTTTAGGCAAGGTTAGGTTAAGTTAGGTTAGGTTAGGTCATTGTATTTGATTATTTAAAAAAATTCCCCTCTCAGGCAATATTAGGTTAGGTTAGGTTAGTGTAGGTTAGGTAAGGTCATTGTATTTAATTATTTAAAAAAATTTCCCCTCTCAGGCAATATTAGGTTAGGTTAGGTTAGGTTAGGTTAGGTTAGGTTAGGTTAGGTTAGGTTAGGTCAAGTCATTGTATTTAATAATTTTTAAATTTTTTTTACTCTCAGGCAAGGTTAGGTTAGGTTAGGTTAGGTTAGGTAAGGTTAGGTTAGGTTAGGTTAGGTTAGGTTAGGTTAGGTTAGGTTAGGTTAGGTTAGGTTAGGTTAGGTTAGGTTAGGTTAGGTTAGGTTAGGTTAGGTTAGGTTAGGTTAGATTAGGTTAGGTTAGGTTAGGTTAGGTTAGGTTAGGTTAGGTAGGTTAGGTTAGGTCAGGTCATTGTATTTAATAATTTTTAAATTTTTTTTACTCTCAGGCAAGGTTAGGTTAGGTTAGGTTAGGTTAGGTAAGGTTAGGTTAGGTTAGGTTAGGTTAGGTTAGGTTAGGTTAGGTTAGGGTTAGGTTAGGTTAGGTTAGGTTAGGTTAGGTTAGGTTAGGTTAGGTTAGGTTAGGTTCAGGTCATTGTATTTAATAATTTTTTAATTTTTTTTTTACTTTTAGGCAAGGTTAGGTTAAGTTAGGTTAGGTTAGGTCATTGTATTTTGATTATTTAAAAAAAATTCCCCTCTCAGGCAATATTAGGTTAGGTTAGATTAGGTAAGTTTAGGTTAGGTAAGGTCATTGTATTTAATTATTTAAAAAAATTTCCCCTCTCAGGCAATATTAGGTTAGGTTAGGTTTAGGTT
>NW_026962860.1:0-27854 GCF_032445375.1 Bacillus rossius redtenbacheri
ACTTTGAAAATCCGGACTATATAGGAAAAATGTGCGGACCACCACTAATGGTGAAAATAGCGTACGGTCGTGCAGCCTGAAGCCGCGAATCGTCCGAAAATCGCCTCGTGGGACACGGCACTCGATATTTCGTGAAACCCTAGGTATGTTGCTAATGGAAAAAAGTTCCCCTCTCGACTGTGCCGTGGTGCCCGCCTTTTTGCCGAGGCGGACGCGACGACCCGAGTGCCGCCACGCGGCAAACGGTGTAACCAAGTGCCGCCACGCGGCAAACGGGGTAACCAAATGCACGCGGCGGTCGACCGTCGCCGTGGGTACAGAAACAAAGGAAACGAGGTGCGAGTAGAAACGGGCAGTTGTAGGAAGAAATTGTATTTGCATTGTTGGTGTGTACTGTCATGTAGTGTGATGAACTGGCACGGGAGTGTTATGTCTGGGAAAAGAGCTGTTTCGGAGGTAGAAGTACATAACCTCAAAACACGTTGATGAGGGTGGTCCGAGCTCCAAGTGAAATAGAAAAGCGAAACACTGCGCAGCATACTTACCTGGCGTAGGGGCTACCCTGATCAAGCAGGGGGTTCCCCCAGGGTGAGGCTCTTCCCTTGCACTTCGGTTGAGCTGACCTCTGCGATTACCCCAAATGTGGGTAACTCGGGCGCGTAATTTTTGGTAGTCGGGACTGCGTTCGCGCTGTCCCGGTGAAAAAATTTCAACTTAGTAGTTGTGAAGTAGTGTTAAGAATTATGTACAGTGAAGTGTAATTTTTTTTTTTTTTTTCATCTGTGTATGGTATGTAATGCATTCGTAGGTCTCAAGTTTACGGTGCCTTGGCGAACAACCCCACCGTCTTGAAAGTGCGGAAGGAAGGTACGTAATTGTGCATGGTAATAGTTGAAAAAAGAAAAAAAAAATTCCCATGAACGATACTTGTCCAATTCGATTTTTCAGATTTCCCCCTCCCGCCTCACCCCGGGCCCAGTGGTTTAACGGTAACCGGCCCAGTGTGTAAACACTGGGCACAACAAAAAATTGTTTTAAAGACTCATCAAATGTTCCCCTCCACGGAAATCTTTAGTAAAAGGCGAAAGATTTATGCGTTTGAAGGGAAACCAGAGCACGGTTGAAACTTTGAAAATCCGGACTATATAGGAAAAATGTGCGGACCACCACTAATGGTGAAAATAGCGTACGGTCGTGCAGCCTGAAGCCGCGAATCGTCCGAAAATCGCCTCGTGGGACACGGCACTCGATATTTCGTGAAACCCTAGGTATGTTGCTAATGGAAAAAAGTTCCCCTCTCGACTGTGCCGTGGTGCCCGCCTTTTTGCCGAGGCGGACGCGACGACCCGAGTGCCGCCACGCGGCAAACGGTGTAACCAAGTGCCGCCACGCGGCAAACGGGGTAACCAAATGCACGCGGCGGTCGACCGTCGCCGTGGGTACAGAAACAAAGGAAACGAGGTGCGAGTAGAAACGGGCAGTTGTAGGAAGAAATTGTATTTGCATTGTTGGGTGTGTACTGTCATGTAGTGTGATGAACTGGCACGGGAGTGTTATGTCTGGGGAAAGAGCTGTTTCGGAGGTAGAAGTACATAACCTCAAACACGTTGATGAGGTGGTCCGAGCTCCAAGTGAAATAGAAAAGCGAAACACTGCGCAGCATACTTACCTGGCGTAGGGGCTACCCTGATCAAGCAGGGGGTTCCCCCAGGGTGAGGCTCTTCCCTTGCACTTCGGTTGAGCTGACCTCTGCGATTACCCCAAATGTGGGTAACTCGGGCGCGTAATTTTTGGTAGTCGGGACTGCGTTCGCGCTGTCCCGGTGAAAAAATTTCAACTTAGTAGTTGTGAAGTAGTGTTAAGAATTATGTACAGTGAAGTGTAATTTTTTTTTTTTTTTTCATCTGTGTATGGTATGTAATGCATTCGTAGGTCTCAAGTTTACGGTGCCTTGGCGAACAACCCCACCGTCTTGAAAGTGCGGAAGGAAGGTACGTAATTGTGCATGGTAATAGTTGAAAAAAGAAAAAAAAAATTCCCATGAACGATACTTGTCCAATTCGATTTTTCAGATTTCCCCCTCCCCGCCTCACCCCCGGGCCCAGTGGTTTAACGGTAACCGGCCCAGTGTGTAAACACTGGGCACAACAAAAAATTGTTTAAAGACTCATCAAATGTTCCCCTCCACGGAAATCTTTAGTAAAAGGCGAAAGATTTATGCGTTTGAAGGGAAACCAGAGCACGGTTGAAACTTTGAAAATCCGGACTATATAGGAAAAATGTGCGGACCACCACTAATGGTGAAAATAGCGTACGGTCGTGCAGCCTGAAGCCGCGAATCGTCCGAAAATCGCCTCGTGGGACACGGCACTCGATATTTCGTGAAACCCTAGGTATGTTGCTAATGGAAAAAAGTTCCCCTCTCGACTGTGCCGTGGTGCCCGCCTTTTTGCCGAGGCGGACGCGACGACCCGAGTGCCGCCACGCGGCAAACGGTGTAACCAAGTGCCGCCACGCGGCAAACGGGGTAACCAAATGCACGCGGCGGTCGACCGTCGCCGTGGGTACAGAAACAAAGGAAACGAGGTGCGAGTAGAAACGGGCAGTTGTAGGAAGAAATTGTATTTGCATTGTTGGTGTGTACTGTCATGTAGTGTGATGAACTGGCACGGGAGTGTTATGTCTGGGGAAAGAGCTGTTTCGGAGGTAGAAGTACATAACCTCAAAACACGTTGATGAGGTGGTCCGAGCTCCAAGTGAAATAGAAAAGCGAAACACTGCGCAGCATACTTACCTGGCGTAGGGGCTACCCTGATCAAGCAGGGGGTTCCCCCAGGGTGAGGCTCTTCCCTTGCACTTCGGTTGAGCTGACCTCTGCGATTACCCCAAATGTGGGTAACTCGGGCGCGTAATTTTTGGTAGTCGGGACTGCGTTCGCGCTGTCCCGGTGAAAAAATTTCAACTTAGTAGTTGTGAAGTAGTGTTAAGAATTATGTACAGTGAAGTGTAATTTTTTTTTTTTTTTTCATCTGTGTATGGTATGTAATGCATTCGTAGGTCTCAAGTTTACGGTGCCTTGGCGAACAACCCCACCGTCTTGAAAGTGCGGAAGGAAGGTACGTAATTGTGCATGGTAATAGTTGAAAAAAGAAAAAAAAAATTCCCATGAACGATACTTGTCCAATTCGATTTTTCAGATTTCCCCCTCCCCGCCTCACCCCCGGGCCCAGTGGTTTAACGGTAACCGGCCCAGTGTGTAAACACTGGGCACAACAAAAAATTGTTTAAAGACTCATCAAATGTTCCCCTCCACGGAAATCTTTAGTTTTTTTTTTTTTTTTTTTTTTTTTTTCAAAGGGAACTCCCACTGAAGGGAGTTACCCACCAAAAAATTCATCTTTAATATAAAAAGCGGATACAGGTGAACACAAATAAAACACAACATAGAACACGAATACATGGCCACAAGGGCGAATGGTGACAATCTTTATTCAACACTGACGAAACGGGGCCCCTCCGACGATACCGTCCTAGAGGTCCAGCTGCTTGTTGGGCGGCGAATCTTCTGTGGGCTGCCGGGGGCGACTCGGGGCGCAGAAGGTGCCGGGCCGCAGATGAAGACGGTCCGGAGCAGTGGCGATGGTAGGCAGTAGTTCACTGAGAGCAGAGATCGTGATGGGATGATGCCTGGTAACATTCCTCAGAGCCAACCGTGGACGTGGTGATCACCGTCGTCAGCTGCCGGGCCCACCAGCCGCGACTGCACCAGCGTCAACGTCATCGGGGTCAGGGCGTCTCAAATGATCGTAGGTAAAGAGCGGTCGGCGGGGGTGAGGGGCGTCAGGCAGGGGCTCTGCAAGGAGTCGGATCAGGGGGTTGTCAGAACGCCGGCAGTGGCGGAGGAACTTCTTAGTCACCTTGCAGAGCAGCTCGTGTAAGTGCGGGAGCCCAGTCTGGTCCAGGAGGGTCTGCCGTAAGGTGGCGCGAGGGAGACCGAGCAGGAGGCGGGCACCGAGAAAGTAGGACCGGGCGATCGGACGGAGGTTGTACAGAGAGGAGTGGACCCAAGCCGGGCACGCGTAGAGGAAGTGGGGAAGAACGAAGGAACGGTAGGCAGTCACACGAACGTCGAGAGGGGTGCCGGATGTCGGTCTGAGTACGGTGGCCAGCTGAGCCATGACGGCACGGGACTTGGTGCGGATGGAGTCGAGGTGCGGCAGAAAAGTAAAGGTATTGTCTAGGGTGACCCCCAGATAACGGATGCGAGGCGACCAGGGGATGGCTACGGCGGAGATGACTGGCGGGTGGTCGTGGTGTGGATGAAGTCGGGAGAAGAGGATGGATCGTGATTTAGAGTGATTGAGCCCGATGCCATGCGCGAGGAACTGATTGTTGAGGGAAGTGAGGCCGCGGCCGAGACGGTCGCAGAGCAGCCGCTCGGAAACTGAAGAGGCCAGGAGACAGGTATCATCGGCGTACTGGACAAGATAGGTGCCGGGAGGGGGCTTGAGATCAGAGATGTGGAGGGTAAAAAGTAGCGGTGAGAGAATGGCGCCCTGGGGGACGCCGGCGGAGATGGGGCGGGGGCCGGAGAGGACCCCCTCCACCCGAACCCGGAAGGTGCGACCCTCCAGGAAGGAGCAGAGGAGGCGGACGAGATGAGATGAGAGGTCGGTGGCAGAGAGGCGCTGGAGGAGCTGGGCATGCGGAACGGAATCGAAAGCACGGGCGAGGTCAAGAAGCACCATGCCCGTGTGTTGCCGCCTGGCGAATCCCTGGACCACCAGGTGCTCCACACGGGCAATGGCGTGGGTCGTCGAGTGGCGGGGGCGGAAACCGAACTGGTGGCGGGGTAGAAGGTCCAGGGTGGTGACTTGAAAGAGGAGACGGCGGTGGATCGCCCGTTCCGCGACCTTGGACAGAATAGGAAGAAGCGAGATGGGCCGAAAAGATGAAGGGAGAGACGGGGGCTTGCCAGGTTTGGGGATGGGTGAGACGATGGCGGTTTTCCAGGGGGTGGGGAAGTGGCAGAGGAGGAACATTGCGTTGAAAAGACGGGTCAGAAACACAAGGGCCTTGCGAGGTAGGGCACGGAGCACGGGGGAGGGCAGAGAGTCGTGGCCAGGAGCAGAACGGGGCCGAAGGCGGGCGAGCAGGGTGCGGACCTCGGAAGGCGTGACGAGCGGCAGGGGGAAGGTGGCCGGAAGGGGGGGCAAAGTGACGTGGCGAGACAGGAGGCGGGCCCCGTCCTCGTCGTCCGAAGACTCGGAGGACAGGGAAGGGCCGGGTGCGGATGCGAAGGTGGTCGCCAGGTAGGCGGCCACCGCCTCGGATCGCTCCGAGGCCGTTTCCGCCACACCCGTGGGGGTGGTCAGCGGGGGGATGGTGGTAGGAACCGAGCGGAGACGACGGACGTGAGACCAGAGGGAGCCGGAGCAAGCAGAGAGGGATTGGAGACGCCGAGTCTCCAGACGGGCCCTCCACTCCGCGACCAATCGCCGGCAGCGCCCCCGCAGCACCAGGTACACCCGCCGGTGCAGCAGGGAACGACTAGCCTGCCAGAGGACGCGGAAGCGGTTGCGCAAGGACAAGGCGTCCCGGAGGTAAGGCGGAAATGGGTCGACAAGGGGACGGGGGGGAACCAGAGGTATGTTGGCAGAGGCGGCCGCGGAAATGGCGTCGGTCAGCGAGAGAACGTTGGCGTCAAGGCGGGCAGGGGTATCGAACGGAACAGACAGGTCAATGGCAGCGGAGAGGGAACGCTGAAAACCGCCCCAGTCGGCCTTGGGAAAATCGAAGCGGGGGAGGTGGGGGTTAGAATGGGGGTGAAAGTGAAGTGTGGCAAGAACAGGCAAGTGGTCGGAGGTGCCGGAGGCGATGGTGGTGAGATCCGAGAGAATGGGGAGGGGCGTGGACAGTGCAAAGTCGATGATGCTGGGTTGCCGGTTGAGCTGGGCCGGAAAAAATGTCGGGGTCGGAGGGGCATAAAGAGAGAGAGGAGTACGCCGAAGGAGTTGCCGGAGGGAGCTGCCCCGCCGGTTTGCGGCGGCACAGCCCCAGAAGGGATGGGTGGCGTTGAAGTCCCCGGCCAGCACGACGTGGGCGTCGAGCCGACCGAGGGCGACAACGTCGGCCGTGGGAAAGGCGAACTGAGGGGGGAGGTACAAGGATACCAAGGTCAGGGAGTACGGGAGGCCGTGCAAGCGCACAGCAACCGCCTCGGCCGCGGGGGAAGAAGGGATGCGACGGCGATGATGTGAAATGGTGTTGCGGACGAGTAACGCCACCCCCCCGCCCCGACCATCGCGATCGGCACGGTGGACCGCATACCCGGGGACCAGGACGGGGGCAGAGGGGGAGAGCCAGGTCTCAGAAAGGAACACGACGTCGGGCGATCGCTCGTGGAGCAGGTGCAAAAGGTCGTGGAGCTTAGGGAGGAGGGAAAAGACGTTCCAGATGAGGACACTAAGGGGAGGGGCGGGATCCATCGAAGAAATTCAGAAGGGCCTGGAGGAGCACTTCGAACTTCTCGGTGGAGGTGCGGGCTCGGGAGAGTGCCGTCAGGACAGTCCGGATGAGCGGGAGGTACTGTCGGATGAATGAAATGAAGTCGTGAATGAGGGATGAAAGCGACGAGCAGTCTGAGTCGGAGGCAAGCGGTCGAGAGTCAGAAGAAGGAGCGGAAGGAGGAGGGTGCGAGGTGGCAGAGGGGGGAACAACCGGTACAACGGGGGGAGGGCGTGCCCAAGCATTGGTGGAGAGAGCAGGAAACGTCTTGGGATCGGACAGGGACGGGACAGAGGGCCCGGTCCCCACGGCAGTCGTCGTGGCGTCAGTGAGTCGTTGAGGGTGTCGGCGCAGGTAAGCCTGAATCACGCGACAGTCAGTGGAAGTAGCGAAGTGGGCCCCGTCACAGAGCGTGCAGCGTCGGGTAGTCGAGGTGCAGTCCCGAGACCAGTGGGGCCCAGCGCACTTGAAACAGGCGAGGTCCCGGTGGCATCGGGAGGACGGGTGTCCAGGCCGCTGGCAGCGGTAGCACTGAGGTACGCGCCCCGAGCCGCGGTATTTCTCAACTGCCACCACCCAGCAGCCCAATGTCTTCAACTTCAGGAAGGGGGCTGCCTCACCCAGACCGGATGTAGTGACCAGGAAAGGCCGGGTCGTTGAAGTAGGAGAGGTGCGCATGGCCACCACAGATGCCACAGGTAGGTGCAGGTCGAGCAGGGACTGGGTGACCTCGTCAGCCGTCGTGGAGAGAGGGAGTTTCTTGATCACAACTCGATCGGCACGCTCGTCGGGGCGGAGATGGGTGTAGGGTTTATATCCGAGGCGTTGGAGTTCGTCAAATAGGAGCTGGTGGTCCTGAGGGTTGCTGGTATAAAAGGAGGTGCGGTCATTGACGGAGGTGACAGAGAGAGGACCGGAGAGGAGAGACTGAAAACGTTGTGCAGTGGCGAAGGGGCCGGCTGTGGGCGTGAGAAGGCAGGCGATCGGAGGCATGCGAGGCGTGCGAGGAGTGGAGGTAGGCGGGCGAGGCGCCGCCGAGGAGGAGGCACGAGGCTGCGAGGCTGGAGGGCGGGGTGGAGCACGAGATGAGCTGGGACTCGTCGAAGAGGGGCCCGGGAGAGTGGTGAAGGGCACAGGAGGAGGTTGCGTGTCGGGCCGGTGCCGTTTAGCATGCTGCTTGCGGCGGGGCTTGGCAGTCAAGGGTCGGTCCGAGGAGGCAGCCCCAGCGCCGTCGTCGGTGTCGGTATCCGGTAGACTGAGGAGACTGTCGTAGCGGTTGCTGGTAGGGACGGCATCGTCGGAGGAGTGCTGGTCGGGGTGGGCGCGCTTGACGGTCTTCGTGGGAACGATGAAGCCGGTGTCCATGGGAGTAGCAGTCGCAGCAGGAGGAACGGCGGCAGGCGGTGAGTCGGTCGGCAACAGCGGAAGAGAAGGCGCAGGAGACATGATCGGTGAAGTGATGCAGGCCGTGGTGGTAGTAGTAGTCACAGTTGGTGGTGTTGGAGCAGAGGTAGTCGTAGGCAGAGCGAGGATGGTGGAGACGTCCAGGCCGTGAAGATGTTTCGTCTCGCTGACCTTAATGCAAACAGTCTGGGTGCGCAGCCCGGCCGGCGCGGGGGAGGGAGGCGGAGCCACCCCCCCGACCCCAGCAGCGCCCGCCTCCCCAGACCCGACTTGCATGGTCTCCAAGCGCTGGCGATGCGGTCCACAGTATTGTCGTGGCTGGGGTGGCCGATTGTCAGTAGTCATCACATCGCCAGAACCGGCCTCGGCCGAGGGCCTCGGACCAAAGTCGTCCCCGCCCTGGTTCGGCGTCATCGGGAGAGAGTCCATTCCAAACTCTCCCCTCGGCCTCCCCAATAGGCTACAACTTGGTTGCCGGGAGTCACAAGAAGTGGCCTCGGCCGATGGCCTCTGACCGAGGTCGCCCCCGCCCTGGTTTGGCTTCATCGGGAGGGAGTCCATTCCAAACTCCCCCCTCAGCCGCCCCAATAGGCCGCGACTCGGTGGCGCACAGCACTCACAAGAAGAAGATCTAGGATCTAAGAACTAGATCTACACAAGAGCACTCCTGGTGGTCGACTCAGGAACTAGCAGCAGCAGGTCTCGGCGGCTCGCTGAAATTGCTGAAAGGAAACCAGTTAGTTAATGGCCAAAAGTGCTCAGATTTGCTTCAAAAAGCTTTTAAAAAATTCCCCTGAACAGTTTGATGCCTTTGAAGGGAAACCAGAGCACGGTTGAAACTTTGAAAATCCGGACTATATAGGAAAAATGTGCGGACCACCACTAATGGTGAAAATAGCGTACGGTCGTGCAGCCTGAAGCCGCGAATCGTCCGAAAATCGCCTCGTGGGACACGGCACTCGATATTTCGTGAAACCCTAGGTATGTTGCTAATGGAAAAAAGTTCCCCTCTCGACTGTGCCGTGGTGCCCGCCTTTTTGCCGAGGCGGACGCGACGACCCGAGTGCCGCCACGCGGCAAACGGTGTAACCAAGTGCCGCCACGCGGCAAACGGGGTAACCAAATGCACGCGGCGGTCGACCGTCGCCGTGGGTACAGAAACAAAGGAAACGAGGTGCGAGTAGAAACGGGCAGTTGTAGGAAGAAATTGTATTTGCATTGTTGGTGTGTACTGTCATGTAGTGTGATGAACTGGCACGGGAGTGTTATGTCTGGGGAAAGAGCTGTTTCGGAGGTAGAAGTACATAACCTCAAAACACGTTGATGAGGTGGTCCGAGCTCCAAGTGAAATAGAAAAGCGAAACACTGCGCAGCATACTTACCTGGCGTAGGGGCTACCCTGATCAAGCAGGGGGTTCCCCCAGGGTGAGGCTCTTCCCTTGCACTTCGGTTGAGCTGACCTCTGCGATTACCCCAAATGTGGGTAACTCGGGCGCGTAATTTTTGGTAGTCGGGACTGCGTTCGCGCTGTCCCGGTGAAAAAATTTCAACTTAGTAGTTGTGAAGTAGTGTTAAGAATTATGTACAGTGAAGTGTAATTTTTTTTTTTTTTTTCATCTGTGTATGGTATGTAATGCATTCGTAGGTCTCAAGTTTACGGTGCCTTGGCGAACAACCCCACCGTCTTGAAAGTGCGGAAGGAAGGTACGTAATTGTGCATGGTAATAGTTGAAAAAAGAAAAAAAAAATTCCCATGAACGATACTTGTCCAATTCGATTTTTCAGATTTCCCCCTCCCCGCCTCACCCCCGGGCCCAGTGGTTTAACGGTAACCGGCCCAGTGTGTAAACACTGGGCACAACAAAAAATTGTTTAAAGACTCATCAAATGTTCCCCTCCACGGAAATCTTTAGTAAAAGGCGAAAGATTTATGCGTTTGAAGGGAAACCAGAGCACGGTTGAAACTTTGAAAATCCGGACTATATAGGAAAAATGTGCGGACCACCACTAATGGTGAAAATAGCGTACGGTCGTGCAGCCTGAAGCCGCGAATCGTCCGAAAATCGCCTCGTGGGACACGGCACTCGATATTTCGTGAAACCCTAGGTATGTTGCTAATGGAAAAAAGTTCCCCTCTCGACTGTGCCGTGGTGCCCGCCTTTTTGCCGAGGCGGACGCGACGACCCGAGTGCCGCCACGCGGCAAACGGTGTAACCAAGTGCCGCCACGCGGCAAACGGGGTAACCAAATGCACGCGGCGGTCGACCGTCGCCGTGGGTACAGAAACAAAGGAAACGAGGTGCGAGTAGAAACGGGCAGTTGTAGGAAGAAATTGTATTTGCATTGTTGGTGTGTACTGTCATGTAGTGTGATGAACTGGCACGGGAGTGTTATGTCTGGGGAAAGAGCTGTTTCGGAGGTAGAAGTACATAACCTCAAAACACGTTGATGAGGTGGTCCGAGCTCCAAGTGAAATAGAAAAGCGAAACACTGCGCAGCATACTTACCTGGCGTAGGGGCTACCCTGATCAAGCAGGGGGTTCCCCCAGGGTGAGGCTCTTCCCTTGCACTTCGGTTGAGCTGACCTCTGCGATTACCCCAAATGTGGGTAACTCGGGCGCGTAATTTTTGGTAGTCGGGACTGCGTTCGCGCTGTCCCGGTGAAAAAATTTCAACTTAGTAGTTGTGAAGTAGTGTTAAGAATTATGTACAGTGAAGTGTAATTTTTTTTTTTTTTTTCATCTGTGTATGGTATGTAATGCATTCGTAGGTCTCAAGTTTACGGTGCCTTGGCGAACAACCCCACCGTCTTGAAAGTGCGGAAGGAAGGTACGTAATTGTGCATGGTAATAGTTGAAAAAAGAAAAAAAAAATTCCCATGAACGATACTTGTCCAATTCGATTTTTCAGATTTCCCCCTCCCCGCCTCACCCCCGGGCCCAGTGGTTTAACGGTAACCGGCCCAGTGTGTAAACACTGGGCACAACAAAAAATTGTTTAAAGACTCATCAAATGTTCCCCTCCACGGAAATCTTTAGTAAAAGGCGAAAGATTTATGCGTTTGAAGGGAAACCAGAGCACGGTTGAAACTTTGAAAATCCGGACTATATAGGAAAAATGTGCGGACCACCACTAATGGTGAAAATAGCGTACGGTCGTGCAGCCTGAAGCCGCGAATCGTCCGAAAATCGCCTCGTGGGACACGGCACTCGATATTTCGTGAAACCCTAGGTATGTTGCTAATGGAAAAAAGTTCCCCTCTCGACTGTGCCGTGGTGCCCGCCTTTTTGCCGAGGCGGACGCGACGACCCGAGTGCCGCCACGCGGCAAACGGTGTAACCAAGTGCCGCCACGCGGCAAACGGGGTAACCAAATGCACGCGGCGGTCGACCGTCGCCGTGGGTACAGAAACAAAGGAAACGAGGTGCGAGTAGAAACGGGCAGTTGTAGGAAGAAATTGTATTTGCATTGTTGGTGTGTACTGTCATGTAGTGTGATGAACTGGCACGGGAGTGTTATGTCTGGGGAAAGAGCTGTTTCGGAGGTAGAAGTACATAACCTCAAAACACGTTGATGAGGTGGTCCGAGCTCCAAGTGAAATAGAAAAGCGAAACACTGCGCAGCATACTTACCTGGCGTAGGGGCTACCCTGATCAAGCAGGGGGTTCCCCCAGGGTGAGGCTCTTCCCTTGCACTTCGGTTGAGCTGACCTCTGCGATTACCCCAAATGTGGGTAACTCGGGCGCGTAATTTTTGGTAGTCGGGACTGCGTTCGCGCTGTCCCGGTGAAAAAATTTCAACTTAGTAGTTGTGAAGTAGTGTTAAGAATTATGTACAGTGAAGTGTAATTTTTTTTTTTTTTTTCATCTGTGTATGGTATGTAATGCATTCGTAGGTCTCAAGTTTACGGTGCCTTGGCGAACAACCCCACCGTCTTGAAAGTGCGGAAGGAAGGTACGTAATTGTGCATGGTAATAGTTGAAAAAAGAAAAAAAAAATTCCCATGAACGATACTTGTCCAATTCGATTTTTCAGATTTCCCCCTCCCCGCCTCACCCCCGGGCCCAGTGGTTTAACGGTAACCGGCCCAGTGTGTAAACACTGGGCACAACAAAAAATTGTTTAAAGACTCATCAAATGTTCCCCTCCACGGAAATCTTTAGTAAAAGGCGAAAGATTTATGCGTTTGAAGGGAAACCAGAGCACGGTTGAAACTTTGAAAATCCGGACTATATAGGAAAAATGTGCGGACCACCACTAATGGTGAAAATAGCGTACGGTCGTGCAGCCTGAAGCCGCGAATCGTCCGAAAATCGCCTCGTGGGACACGGCACTCGATATTTCGTGAAACCCTAGGTATGTTGCTAATGGAAAAAAGTTCCCCTCTCGACTGTGCCGTGGTGCCCGCCTTTTTGCCGAGGCGGACGCGACGACCCGAGTGCCGCCACGCGGCAAACGGTGTAACCAAGTGCCGCCACGCGGCAAACGGGGTAACCAAATGCACGCGGCGGTCGACCGTCGCCGTGGGTACAGAAACAAAGGAAACGAGGTGCGAGTAGAAACGGGCAGTTGTAGGAAGAAATTGTATTTGCATTGTTGGTGTGTACTGTCATGTAGTGTGATGAACTGGCACGGGAGTGTTATGTCTGGGGAAAGAGCTGTTTCGGAGGTAGAAGTACATAACCTCAAAACACGTTGATGAGGTGGTCCGAGCTCCAAGTGAAATAGAAAAGCGAAACACTGCGCAGCATACTTACCTGGCGTAGGGGCTACCCTGATCAAGCAGGGGGTTCCCCCAGGGTGAGGCTCTTCCCTTGCACTTCGGTTGAGCTGACCTCTGCGATTACCCCAAATGTGGGTAACTCGGGCGCGTAATTTTTGGTAGTCGGGACTGCGTTCGCGCTGTCCCGGTGAAAAAATTTCAACTTAGTAGTTGTGAAGTAGTGTTAAGAATTATGTACAGTGAAGTGTAATTTTTTTTTTTTTTTTCATCTGTGTATGGTATGTAATGCATTCGTAGGTCTCAAGTTTACGGTGCCTTGGCGAACAACCCCACCGTCTTGAAAGTGCGGAAGGAAGGTACGTAATTGTGCATGGTAATAGTTGAAAAAAGAAAAAAAAAATTCCCATGAACGATACTTGTCCAATTCGATTTTTCAGATTTCCCCCTCCCCGCCTCACCCCCGGGCCCAGTGGTTTAACGGTAACCGGCCCAGTGTGTAAACACTGGGCACAACAAAAAATTGTTTAAAGACTCATCAAATGTTCCCCTCCACGGAAATCTTTAGTTTTTTTTTTTTTTTTTTTTTTTTTTTTTTTAGTCAAAGGGAACTCCCACTGAAGGGAGTTACCCACCAAAAAATTCATCTTTAATATAAAAAGCGGATACAGGTGAACACAAATAAAACACAACATAGAACACGAATACATGGCCACAAGGGCGAATGGTGACAATCTTTATTCAACACTGACGAAACGGGGCCCCTCCGACGATACCGTCCTAGAGGTCCAGCTGCTTGTTGGGCGGCGAATCTTCTGTGGGCTGCCGGGGGCGACTCGGGGCGCAGAAGGTGCCGGGCCGCAGATGAAGACGGTCCGGAGCAGTGGCGATGGTAGGCAGTAGTTCACTGAGAGCAGAGATCGTGATGGGATGATGCCTGGTAACATTCCTCAGAGCCAACCGTGGACGTGGTGATCACCGTCGTCAGCTGCCGGGCCCACCAGCCGCGACTGCACCAGCGTCAACGTCATCGGGGTCAGGGCGTCTCAAATGATCGTAGGTAAAGAGCGGTCGGCGGGGGTGAGGGGCGTCAGGCAGGGGCTCTGCAAGGAGTCGGATCAGGGGGTTGTCAGAACGCCGGCAGTGGCGGAGGAACTTCTTAGTCACCTTGCAGAGCAGCTCGTGTAAGTGCGGGAGCCCAGTCTGGTCCAGGAGGGTCTGCCGTAAGGTGGCGCGAGGGAGACCGAGCAGGAGGCGGGCACCGAGAAAGTAGGACCGGGCGATCGGACGGAGGTTGTACAGAGAGGAGTGGACCCAAGCCGGGCACGCGTAGAGGAAGTGGGGAAGAACGAAGGAACGGTAGGCAGTCACACGAACGTCGAGAGGGGTGCCGGATGTCGGTCTGAGTACGGTGGCCAGCTGAGCCATGACGGCACGGGACTTGGTGCGGATGGAGTCGAGGTGCGGCAGAAAAGTAAAGGTATTGTCTAGGGTGACCCCCAGATAACGGATGCGAGGCGACCAGGGGATGGCTACGGCGGAGATGACTGGCGGGTGGTCGTGGTGTGGATGAAGTCGGGAGAAGAGGATGGATCGTGATTTAGAGTGATTGAGCCCGATGCCATGCGCGAGGAACTGATTGTTGAGGGAAGTGAGGCCGCGGCCGAGACGGTCGCAGAGCAGCCGCTCGGAAACTGAAGAGGCCAGGAGACAGGTATCATCGGCGTACTGGACAAGATAGGTGCCGGGAGGGGGCTTGAGATCAGAGATGTGGAGGGTAAAAAGTAGCGGTGAGAGAATGGCGCCCTGGGGGACGCCGGCGGAGATGGGGCGGGGGCCGGAGAGGACCCCCTCCACCCGAACCCGGAAGGTGCGACCCTCCAGGAAGGAGCAGAGGAGGCGGACGAGATGAGATGAGAGGTCGGTGGCAGAGAGGCGCTGGAGGAGCTGGGCATGCGGAACGGAATCGAAAGCACGGGCGAGGTCAAGAAGCACCATGCCCGTGTGTTGCCGCCTGGCGAATCCCTGGACCACCAGGTGCTCCACACGGGCAATGGCGTGGGTCGTCGAGTGGCGGGGGCGGAAACCGAACTGGTGGCGGGGTAGAAGGTCCAGGGTGGTGACTTGAAAGAGGAGACGGCGGTGGATCGCCCGTTCCGCGACCTTGGACAGAATAGGAAGAAGCGAGATGGGCCGAAAAGATGAAGGGAGAGACGGGGGCTTGCCAGGTTTGGGGATGGGTGAGACGATGGCGGTTTTCCAGGGGGTGGGGAAGTGGCAGAGGAGGAACATTGCGTTGAAAAGACGGGTCAGAAACACAAGGGCCTTGCGAGGTAGGGCACGGAGCACGGGGGAGGGCAGAGAGTCGTGGCCAGGAGCAGAACGGGGCCGAAGGCGGGCGAGCAGGGTGCGGACCTCGGAAGGCGTGACGAGCGGCAGGGGGAAGGTGGCCGGAAGGGGGGGCAAAGTGACGTGGCGAGACAGGAGGCGGGCCCCGTCCTCGTCGTCCGAAGACTCGGAGGACAGGGAAGGGCCGGGTGCGGATGCGAAGGTGGTCGCCAGGTAGGCGGCCACCGCCTCGGATCGCTCCGAGGCCGTTTCCGCCACACCCGTGGGGGTGGTCAGCGGGGGGATGGTGGTAGGAACCGAGCGGAGACGACGGACGTGAGACCAGAGGGAGCCGGAGCAAGCAGAGAGGGATTGGAGACGCCGAGTCTCCAGACGGGCCCTCCACTCCGCGACCAATCGCCGGCAGCGCCCCCGCAGCACCAGGTACACCCGCCGGTGCAGCAGGGAACGACTAGCCTGCCAGAGGACGCGGAAGCGGTTGCGCAAGGACAAGGCGTCCCGGAGGTAAGGCGGAAATGGGTCGACAAGGGGACGGGGGGGAACCAGAGGTATGTTGGCAGAGGCGGCCGCGGAAATGGCGTCGGTCAGCGAGAGAACGTTGGCGTCAAGGCGGGCAGGGGTATCGAACGGAACAGACAGGTCAATGGCAGCGGAGAGGGAACGCTGAAAACCGCCCCAGTCGGCCTTGGGAAAATCGAAGCGGGGGAGGTGGGGGTTAGAATGGGGGTGAAAGTGAAGTGTGGCAAGAACAGGCAAGTGGTCGGAGGTGCCGGAGGCGATGGTGGTGAGATCCGAGAGAATGGGGAGGGGCGTGGACAGTGCAAAGTCGATGATGCTGGGTTGCCGGTTGAGCTGGGCCGGAAAAAATGTCGGGGTCGGAGGGGCATAAAGAGAGAGAGGAGTACGCCGAAGGAGTTGCCGGAGGGAGCTGCCCCGCCGGTTTGCGGCGGCACAGCCCCAGAAGGGATGGGTGGCGTTGAAGTCCCCGGCCAGCACGACGTGGGCGTCGAGCCGACCGAGGGCGACAACGTCGGCCGTGGGAAAGGCGAACTGAGGGGGGAGGTACAAGGATACCAAGGTCAGGGAGTACGGGAGGCCGTGCAAGCGCACAGCAACCGCCTCGGCCGCGGGGGAAGAAGGGATGCGACGGCGATGATGTGAAATGGTGTTGCGGACGAGTAACGCCACCCCCCCGCCCCGACCATCGCGATCGGCACGGTGGACCGCATACCCGGGGACCAGGACGGGGGCAGAGGGGGAGAGCCAGGTCTCAGAAAGGAACACGACGTCGGGCGATCGCTCGTGGAGCAGGTGCAAAAGGTCGTGGAGCTTAGGGAGGAGGGAAAAGACGTTCCAGATGAGGACACTAAGGGGAGGGGCGGGATCCATCGAAGAAATTCAGAAGGGCCTGGAGGAGCACTTCGAACTTCTCGGTGGAGGTGCGGGCTCGGGAGAGTGCCGTCAGGACAGTCCGGATGAGCGGGAGGTACTGTCGGATGAATGAAATGAAGTCGTGAATGAGGGATGAAAGCGACGAGCAGTCTGAGTCGGAGGCAAGCGGTCGAGAGTCAGAAGAAGGAGCGGAAGGAGGAGGGTGCGAGGTGGCAGAGGGGGGAACAACCGGTACAACGGGGGGAGGGCGTGCCCAAGCATTGGTGGAGAGAGCAGGAAACGTCTTGGGATCGGACAGGGACGGGACAGAGGGCCCGGTCCCCACGGCAGTCGTCGTGGCGTCAGTGAGTCGTTGAGGGTGTCGGCGCAGGTAAGCCTGAATCACGCGACAGTCAGTGGAAGTAGCGAAGTGGGCCCCGTCACAGAGCGTGCAGCGTCGGGTAGTCGAGGTGCAGTCCCGAGACCAGTGGGGCCCAGCGCACTTGAAACAGGCGAGGTCCCGGTGGCATCGGGAGGACGGGTGTCCAGGCCGCTGGCAGCGGTAGCACTGAGGTACGCGCCCCGAGCCGCGGTATTTCTCAACTGCCACCACCCAGCAGCCCAATGTCTTCAACTTCAGGAAGGGGGCTGCCTCACCCAGACCGGATGTAGTGACCAGGAAAGGCCGGGTCGTTGAAGTAGGAGAGGTGCGCATGGCCACCACAGATGCCACAGGTAGGTGCAGGTCGAGCAGGGACTGGGTGACCTCGTCAGCCGTCGTGGAGAGAGGGAGTTTCTTGATCACAACTCGATCGGCACGCTCGTCGGGGCGGA
Organism: Bacillus rossius redtenbacheri; assembly: GCF_032445375.1. Classification (NCBI taxonomy): domain Eukaryota; kingdom Metazoa; phylum Arthropoda; class Insecta; order Phasmatodea; family Bacillidae; genus Bacillus; species Bacillus rossius. The sequence continues at coordinate 17,186 of NW_026962860.1, forward strand.
GATGGGTGTAGGGTTTATATCCGAGGCGTTGGAGTTCGTCAAATAGGAGCTGGTGGTCCTGAGGGTTGCTGGTATAAAAGGAGGTGCGGTCATTGACGGAGGTGACAGAGAGAGGACCGGAGAGGAGAGACTGAAAACGTTGTGCAGTGGCGAAGGGGCCGGCTGTGGGCGTGAGAAGGCAGGCGATCGGAGGCATGCGAGGCGTGCGAGGAGTGGAGGTAGGCGGGCGAGGCGCCGCCGAGGAGGAGGCACGAGGCTGCGAGGCTGGAGGGCGGGGTGGAGCACGAGATGAGCTGGGACTCGTCGAAGAGGGGCCCGGGAGAGTGGTGAAGGGCACAGGAGGAGGTTGCGTGTCGGGCCGGTGCCGTTTAGCATGCTGCTTGCGGCGGGGCTTGGCAGTCAAGGGTCGGTCCGAGGAGGCAGCCCCAGCGCCGTCGTCGGTGTCGGTATCCGGTAGACTGAGGAGACTGTCGTAGCGGTTGCTGGTAGGGACGGCATCGTCGGAGGAGTGCTGGTCGGGGTGGGCGCGCTTGACGGTCTTCGTGGGAACGATGAAGCCGGTGTCCATGGGAGTAGCAGTCGCAGCAGGAGGAACGGCGGCAGGCGGTGAGTCGGTCGGCAACAGCGGAAGAGAAGGCGCAGGAGACATGATCGGTGAAGTGATGCAGGCCGTGGTGGTAGTAGTAGTCACAGTTGGTGGTGTTGGAGCAGAGGTAGTCGTAGGCAGAGCGAGGATGGTGGAGACGTCCAGGCCGTGAAGATGTTTCGTCTCGCTGACCTTAATGCAAACAGTCTGGGTGCGCAGCCCGGCCGGCGCGGGGGAGGGAGGCGGAGCCACCCCCCCGACCCCAGCAGCGCCCGCCTCCCCAGACCCGACTTGCATGGTCTCCAAGCGCTGGCGATGCGGTCCACAGTATTGTCGTGGCTGGGGTGGCCGATTGTCAGTAGTCATCACATCGCCAGAACCGGCCTCGGCCGAGGGCCTCGGACCAAAGTCGTCCCCGCCCTGGTTCGGCGTCATCGGGAGAGAGTCCATTCCAAACTCTCCCCTCGGCCTCCCCAATAGGCTACAACTTGGTTGCCGGGAGTCACAAGAAGTGGCCTCGGCCGATGGCCTCTGACCGAGGTCGCCCCCGCCCTGGTTTGGCTTCATCGGGAGGGAGTCCATTCCAAACTCCCCCCTCAGCCGCCCCAATAGGCCGCGACTCGGTGGCGCACAGCACTCACAAGAAGAAGATCTAGGATCTAAGAACTAGATCTACACAAGAGCACTCCTGGTGGTCGACTCAGGAACTAGCAGCAGCAGGTCTCGGCGGCTCGCTGAAATTGCTGAAAGGAAACCAGTTAGTTAATGGCCAAAAGTGCTCAGATTTGCTTCAAAAAGCTTTTAAAAAATTCCCCTGAACAGTTTGATGCCTTTGAAGGGAAACCAGAGCACGGTTGAAACTTTGAAAATCCGGACTATATAGGAAAAATGTGCGGACCACCACTAATGGTGAAAATAGCGTACGGTCGTGCAGCCTGAAGCCGCGAATCGTCCGAAAATCGCCTCGTGGGACACGGCACTCGATATTTCGTGAAACCCTAGGTATGTTGCTAATGGAAAAAAGTTCCCCTCTCGACTGTGCCGTGGTGCCCGCCTTTTTGCCGAGGCGGACGCGACGACCCGAGTGCCGCCACGCGGCAAACGGTGTAACCAAGTGCCGCCACGCGGCAAACGGGGTAACCAAATGCACGCGGCGGTCGACCGTCGCCGTGGGTACAGAAACAAAGGAAACGAGGTGCGAGTAGAAACGGGCAGTTGTAGGAAGAAATTGTATTTGCATTGTTGGTGTGTACTGTCATGTAGTGTGATGAACTGGCACGGGAGTGTTATGTCTGGGGAAAGAGCTGTTTCGGAGGTAGAAGTACATAACCTCAAAACACGTTGATGAGGTGGTCCGAGCTCCAAGTGAAATAGAAAAGCGAAACACTGCGCAGCATACTTACCTGGCGTAGGGGCTACCCTGATCAAGCAGGGGGTTCCCCCAGGGTGAGGCTCTTCCCTTGCACTTCGGTTGAGCTGACCTCTGCGATTACCCCAAATGTGGGTAACTCGGGCGCGTAATTTTTGGTAGTCGGGACTGCGTTCGCGCTGTCCCGGTGAAAAAATTTCAACTTAGTAGTTGTGAAGTAGTGTTAAGAATTATGTACAGTGAAGTGTAATTTTTTTTTTTTTTTTCATCTGTGTATGGTATGTAATGCATTCGTAGGTCTCAAGTTTACGGTGCCTTGGCGAACAACCCCACCGTCTTGAAAGTGCGGAAGGAAGGTACGTAATTGTGCATGGTAATAGTTGAAAAAAGAAAAAAAAAATTCCCATGAACGATACTTGTCCAATTCGATTTTTCAGATTTCCCCCTCCCCGCCTCACCCCCGGGCCCAGTGGTTTAACGGTAACCGGCCCAGTGTGTAAACACTGGGCACAACAAAAAATTGTTTAAAGACTCATCAAATGTTCCCCTCCACGGAAATCTTTAGTAAAAGGCGAAAGATTTATGCGTTTGAAGGGAAACCAGAGCACGGTTGAAACTTTGAAAATCCGGACTATATAGGAAAAATGTGCGGACCACCACTAATGGTGAAAATAGCGTACGGTCGTGCAGCCTGAAGCCGCGAATCGTCCGAAAATCGCCTCGTGGGACACGGCACTCGATATTTCGTGAAACCCTAGGTATGTTGCTAATGGAAAAAAGTTCCCCTCTCGACTGTGCCGTGGTGCCCGCCTTTTTGCCGAGGCGGACGCGACGACCCGAGTGCCGCCACGCGGCAAACGGTGTAACCAAGTGCCGCCACGCGGCAAACGGGGTAACCAAATGCACGCGGCGGTCGACCGTCGCCGTGGGTACAGAAACAAAGGAAACGAGGTGCGAGTAGAAACGGGCAGTTGTAGGAAGAAATTGTATTTGCATTGTTGGTGTGTACTGTCATGTAGTGTGATGAACTGGCACGGGAGTGTTATGTCTGGGGAAAGAGCTGTTTCGGAGGTAGAAGTACATAACCTCAAAACACGTTGATGAGGTGGTCCGAGCTCCAAGTGAAATAGAAAAGCGAAACACTGCGCAGCATACTTACCTGGCGTAGGGGCTACCCTGATCAAGCAGGGGGTTCCCCCAGGGTGAGGCTCTTCCCTTGCACTTCGGTTGAGCTGACCTCTGCGATTACCCCAAATGTGGGTAACTCGGGCGCGTAATTTTTGGTAGTCGGGACTGCGTTCGCGCTGTCCCGGTGAAAAAATTTCAACTTAGTAGTTGTGAAGTAGTGTTAAGAATTATGTACAGTGAAGTGTAATTTTTTTTTTTTTTTTTCATCTGTGTATGGTATGTAATGCATTCGTAGGTCTCAAGTTTACGGTGCCTTGGCGAACAACCCCACCGTCTTGAAAGTGCGGAAGGAAGGTACGTAATTGTGCATGGTAATAGTTGAAAAAAGAAAAAAAAAATTCCCATGAACGATACTTGTCCAATTCGATTTTTCAGATTTCCCCCTCCCCGCCTCACCCCCGGGCCCAGTGGTTTAACGGTAACCGGCCCAGTGTGTAAACACTGGGCACAACAAAAAATTGTTTAAAGACTCATCAAATGTTCCCCTCCACGGAAATCTTTAGTAAAAGGCGAAAGATTTATGCGTTTGAAGGGAAACCAGAGCACGGTTGAAACTTTGAAAATCCGGACTATATAGGAAAAATGTGCGGACCACCACTAATGGTGAAAATAGCGTACGGTCGTGCAGCCTGAAGCCGCGAATCGTCCGAAAATCGCCTCGTGGGACACGGCACTCGATATTTCGTGAAACCCTAGGTATGTTGCTAATGGAAAAAAGTTCCCCTCTCGACTGTGCCGTGGTGCCCGCCTTTTTGCCGAGGCGGACGCGACGACCCGAGTGCCGCCACGCGGCAAACGGTGTAACCAAGTGCCGCCACGCGGCAAACGGGGTAACCAAATGCACGCGGCGGTCGACCGTCGCCGTGGGTACAGAAACAAAGGAAACGAGGTGCGAGTAGAAACGGGCAGTTGTAGGAAGAAATTGTATTTGCATTGTTGGTGTGTACTGTCATGTAGTGTGATGAACTGGCACGGGAGTGTTATGTCTGGGGAAAGAGCTGTTTCGGAGGTAGAAGTACATAACCTCAAAACACGTTGATGAGGTGGTCCGAGCTCCAAGTGAAATAGAAAAGCGAAACACTGCGCAGCATACTTACCTGGCTCGTGGCTACAATTGCGGACAAAGGGCTTGAAGTAAGCGGTTGAGCATGATATTCAAAGAGAATAGTTAGGGACAACAGTAAGTACAGATTATACCAGGGGATCGAATAGGATCCAAACTTCCTCCCTTTTCAGTTTTCAGTTTTCATTTTACACACTCCGACGATTACCATTATTTCTCACTAAGTTCCGTTTCTCACCACCGCGCGGCAGCACCGTCTTCGCACTGTGCTGCCGCCTGGCGCCCATTCCGCGAACTCGCTCTGTTTCTTCTGCTGTTCGCGATGTGCCGAATTCGCCGCTCGCCTTTCTTCCTGCGCGCAGTTGTCTGATGATGCTGTGTCGCCTTTTGTTTTTCTGTTTCTTGTTGCTGCTCCATTATTCCGCCGTTTTTTCGCTTACTGTCTCTCCTGATGCTCAACTCGCTACTTCTTGCTGTCCGCAATGTCTGCTCGCGCGCTGCCTGTGCGCGCGCATTTCTTTTGCTGCTCCCTGCCATCTAGTGGCGGCTTTTGCAACTGCTTGTCTCGCCTCGCGCGGTCTTCTCGCTGATTTCGCTGCTTTTGTGCAACCATCGGTCTTTATGTTTTGTTTTCGTCCTTTGCATATCTTGATAGTATATTTAATCCAGTTTGCTGATTTATATTGTGTTTTCTGTCTCCATTATGGCAGATAAATTTCGCAAATCTGACCGACTTTCTGACCGCCCTCGCGACTCCACAGTTCGCAGGGCGAAAATCACCTATACCAAAGATGACCCCGGCCAAGGCCGCAGTTGGCGCCGAATGAAGCCGACCCCCCCAGCTCCTACAGGCTCCTCGCAGGCGAGTGCAACAAGCACTGATGATGTTGACTCTCAGTCTTCGCGAGTGAGCTCCGACCACGAAGAGGAACTTTTGGTTACCAAGCAGCCTGCCGCAGCTTGCTATGGCATGCGGCCTCCTGCTACTTCCTCCAGCTTGGTTTCTTTGACCACCACCACGATTACGACTACTGTTTGTTCCGCCCCGATTTCTGCCTCGGCCATGTCTGCTTCGAGCCTTTACTCGCAGCCTGGCCCCTATTATGCCTCCACTCTTGCCAGTGGGGTGCCTGCTGATTCTGACACCTGCTCATCTCTGCCACTCGGCCAGGCCTCTGTGTCTGCCGCTGTTCGCCCTGCTTCGCCCTCTGCTTCGCATGGTCTCCCTGGGCCCGATTTGACGCCTTTTTCGCAGCCTCGGTCAGCCGCGCCTGAGTCTGGCATGCTGCCGCCGCCGATTGTTCTGCCCTCTTCTGACCACTCTGCGCGGTTGCCTGCTGTTTCTTCTGCCGACATGTTCTCGTCGCCGCTGCAGGAAGCCTCCGTGTCTCGCGCTGGCCATGGTGCTGCCGTCCCTTGTTCTGCACCCAACTTGTCTACGCGGCCTGACGCCACGGCGCCATTACAGGACCTCCCTGCTTCCGCGCAGCCTGGTATTTTCGACCCCTCTCGTGCCCCCGACTTTCAGTTCGGCGGCGCTCTGAGCTTCTCGATGGGGCCACCTGCTCCTGACACTTCCTCTGGCCGTTTGGGGAAACGTCAGACTGACCTTTGGGCGGACGACGAGTATGACTGGTCTGCTGCTCCAACTGGTGACCGTCCTCCAGCCCCGTCTTCGCCCCTACACGGCCTGCAGCCGCCCATGCCTCAACGCGCCTACGCCAAGCGTGCCAAGCGTGCTGCTACTGTGGTCCACACTTCGCAGATTGCTGGTCCTTCTCATGTGGACGTGCCGTTGATCTTGCCTCCGGTGTCTGTGCACGGTGGTCCTGAGGGCCGCCCGACGACGACTCAGTTGCCCCCGCCTCCCGTGTCTCGGCCGCCGCCGCCGTCGCAGAAAATGCCGCCGGCGCGGCCCGGCACTGATCTTCGCCCTCCAGACTCTGGAGTGGCTCGTGGTGCTCGTGCCACCAAGAAACCGCCGTTGATTGTGCGCAGGGGCGGTTTGTCCCCGAACGCCATTAAGGAACTGGATGCGCTGCGCGCAAAGTTCTCTCAGCCCTTTGTTGCCACGCATTATGACTCCACCTCGACTTTCCAAATGGCAAATAAGGAGGACCATTTTGCCATGACCAACTTGCTGCGGTCCAAGGGCGAGAAGTTCCACACCTGGACGTGCGCTGAGGACAGGAATGCCAGGGTGGTCATCCGCAAGTTGCACATAGACACGCCGATTGAGCACATTTCGGGGGCCTTGATGGAGAACGGCATTCGTCACTCCAAAGTGACTCGTCTCGCCAGCCGCTCTGCCTTTCCTGAGCCGTACCCACTGTTCCTGGTGGTGTTGGAGGGCACCACTCAGGTGGCTGAGGCTATGAAGATTCGCCATCTCGGCGGTGTCGGCGTGACCATAGAGCCCTTCCGCGGTGGTGGTGGGACCGTCCAGTGTTTTCGGTGCCAACGTCTGGGACACTCGTCGCATACCTGTGATGAAGACCCGGTCTGTGTCCGGTGTGGCGCTGACCATCCCTCGGCTGCCTGCCCTGTCCCTAAGTCGGACCCGCCGAAATGCGTTTTCTGCGAGGGCCCACATCCTGCGAATTATTCGCGATGTCCTGAACGGCTCCGTCTCATCCAGGCCAGGGAGTCCAGACAACAACAGCGCCAGCCACCTGTTCCTGCCGCACAAGCTCCGCGGTTGATCCCCCCTGGCATGCAATCGCGTCGATCTGGAGGCCGCTCTTATGCCGATGCTACGTCGCGTCAGCCGTCACAGCAACCGCCGCCCGTCTCTGGCCCTGAAGATCCAAGTCACTCCGAGTCTCTTCGTGACCTCCTTGACTTTTTCAAGCGGCTGGACATCTGCACATGGTTCAAGCGAGTCATGGCTGCGATTCACCGCTTTCAGGCTGCCTGCTCCTGGACTGCCAAGTGTGACATCATACTTGGACTCCTGGATCAGGTTCAACGCGCTTTTTCGTCCAGTTCTGAGGCCTTACCACCTACACACTGACATGCAGTACACTGTTCTTACCTGGAACATGCGGTCGGTCTCCTCACGCTTACCTGACTTGCTGGTCCTTCTCCATCAGTTCCGGCCTGCCTTGGTGGGGCTGACCGAGACTTGGTTGACTGCGGCAGATGACTTCTCCTTACCTGGCTACCGCATCCACCGTGCTGATCGTTCCTCTGGTCCACGTGGCGGCGTTGCTCTCCTCGTGCGGCAGGACATCAAGCATCATCGCCGTTCTGTTCCTCATCTCTCGGTGGTGGAAGCTGCGGCCGTTCGGTGTTCCGGCGCGGGTGCGTCTTTCACCTTCATCGTGGTTTACATGCGGCCGAAGACTCCCTTTCCCGCTGCCGAGTTGACTGCGCTCTTTCAGATGGATGCCAACTGCCTGATGGCCGGCGATTACAACTGCCGTAGCACCTCGTGGGGCTGTAGGACGACCGACTACAGGGGACGGGGTCTTGGCCGTCTGGTGTCACACCTGGGCCTCCAGATTTTTGCGCCGTCGGAGCCCTCTTACCGGCCTGCTCGTCTGGATCATGCTCCTTCTGTCCTTGATTTCTTCATCGCGCCTCCTTCTATGAGTCTCATTGATACGGCTGCTGTGACGTTGTCCGACTCGGACCACTTGCCTGTCCGTACTCTTCTTGAGCTGGCTTCCTCTTTGGATTCTTTGCCGCTCCACTGGGATTTTCGCCGTGCTGACTGGCCTCGCTATCGCCGCCTCCTTGATGATGGTCTCGACCTCACGGCTGTTCCACGTGATGCGCAATCTTTCGACCAGGCAGTGGATTCTTTCACGCTCCTTCTCAAGTCGGGCCGCGCAGCAGGCCATCCCTTTGCGACCGCCGCGGCACGTCGGTACCCCCGTTCCCTCGGGAGTTGCGTGCGCTTGTCAGGACTCGTGACAGGGCGAGGGAGCGGTGGCAACGCTCGCATCAGGAGGCCGACTTGGAACAGTACAAGTGTTGGAGGAGGGCCGCCCGGCACGCCATTCACCGTTGGCAGGCTCAGGACCAACTTGAGAAGCTCCAGGCACTTTCTGTCACGTCGGGCTCGGTGTGGACCTACATCCGTCGGCTCAAGGCTACCTCCCGTACGATTCCGCCTCTTACTGTTGGCGTTCGTCAGGTTGACTCTCCTGCGGAGCAGGCGGAGGTCATCGCCGCTCATTTCGAAGGAACGTTCCAGGTGCCGCGTCCCGTTCTGGGCGCAGGCCCAGCTCACACGTTGCCGACCTCCTTTACTTGCGTGGCGCCCCCTCCTGTTGAGGGGTGGATGCTCACAACGCCCAAAGAGGTCGGGAAGATCTTGAAGACTGTGCGCCTCTCTGCGGCTCCTGGACACGACGGCATTCCTCCACGACTGGTTACTTCGTTGTCCAGGAAAGGAATCGTCTACCTGACCGTCCTCATTAATGCTATCTTCTTGCTGCTCCACTTTCCGACCTCCTGGAAGCACTCTGTTGTGGTCCCGGTGCTGAAGAAGGATCAACTGCGTCATTTTCCGGCTTCCTATCGCCCCATTTCGCTCTTGTCGATCCTGTCGAAGGTGGCGGAGCAAGTGTTGTTGTCCCGTCTTCGCGTGGCCGTCGACGTCCTGCAGTTGTTGCCTGACCATCAATTTGGTTTCCGGAAGCGGCACTCGGCCATGCACGCTGTTGCGCTCCTCGTCGACAAGATCACAGCGGGTTTCAATAGGTCTGAGCACTCCATGTTAATCTCCTTGGACTTGGCAAAGGCCTTTGATTCCATTCAACATCCGGCGCTCCTTCACAAATTGCGCTCCTTTGGTCTGTCCGAGCGGCTGCTCACCATCCTCCACAGCGCGCTTCAGGCTCGGACGTTTCAGGTGCGGGTCGCCTCGTCACTCTCCACCACGCGGGACATCACCACCGGCGTTCCTCAGGGGTCCGTGCTCAGCCCCATGTTGTTCGCGCTGTACGTTTCCGACATTCCTGCTGTTCCGAACACTCAGATCGTACAATACGCTGACGACACGACCTTGCTCGCTTCTGGCACGGACGCTTATCTTCTGCTGTGCGCGTGCACAGCTGGGCCTCAACGTTCTGCAGGACTATTTCTCGCGCTGGGGGGTCTCCGCCAATGCTGCTAAGTCCACGGCTCTGTTCTTCACCAAGCGTCGGAAACGTCCGCCCGCGCCCCTCACGCTTTGCGGCTCGCCTATCGCCTGGTCCGACAATGTGCGCATTCTTGGGTTCCATCTCGACCGCACTTTGACCTGGCACGACCACGTTCGTCAGTTGGCCGCTCGGACACGCACCGCTCTTCGTGCCGTCCGCTCCGTTCTCTTGCCGGTCAGCTCCATCGAACTGGACCTCCGTCTTTTCCTTTGGCGCTACGCTCGTCCTTCCGGTTCTGTTGTACGGTGCCGTGGTGTGGGCCTACGTGCCCAAGTTCTGTTTTCCGGCCTATCGCCTCCACCTACAACTTCTGCCTCCGCTTCGTCGCCGGCCGTTCCGTCCGCACGCCTCTTCCGGAGCTGTACGAGTTCACCGGCTCTCCTCATCCCGGCGATCTCGTCACGTCGCTGGCTCGGAACTTCTACTCCCGCACGCCGCGCCACCACAACCCCCTCGTCTCGTCTCTGGCCGACTACGACCCGACCGTCTGGCACCCCCATCGGCGTCTCCGAGACTTCAGCCTCGAACGCCCTCCATAGCCCTCGTGTGCTGCCGCCTGCTGCCCTCCACCGTCTCTGTGCAGTGTGGTGTCCTGCAGTGTTGTGCTCGCGTCATGGCCTGTCCGTTTTAACCTCTGTTTGTGTCTACTGCTCTCGTGAGCGAAGCTGCGGCCGTGCTGCGAAGAACCTGTGTTTTGTGTTGAGTGGCCGCCGTGTCGGCGAAGAACCTGTGTTGGTGTGCCCCTCCGTCGCGCCGGTTTCGTATTTTGTTAAATATATTGAGTGTGCTGTCCATTTGCTACTGTAACTGTATTCGCCTAGTTATGCATTGTTAATTACTGCCGTGTTTTCTGTATTGTAATATTTAACCTTTATTATTCACTTGTTCCTTTTATTTTGCTGTACTGTAATTTTATGATTAACGCAGGGTTTTTATTATTTTCCCTGTAGCATTGCTGTGTTGTTTTGTGTAATGTATTATGTATGCTCATTATTGTTAAGTTGATGTATATGCTTAAAGGAACGGGCTAACCGTTGGGTTAAGTTTGTGTACAGTGTCTGTTTGTGTACTTTATTGTAAAGTGTACATGTCTTTCCGGGATGAATAAAGTCATCCTAACTAAAAAAAAAAAAAAAAAAAAAAAAAAAAAAAAAAAAAAAAAAAAAAAAAAAAAAAAACTTGCACTTCGGTTGAGCTGACCTCTGCGATTACCCCAAATGTGGGTAACTCGGGCGCGTAATTTTTGGTAGTCGGGACTGCGTTCGCGCTGTCCCGGTGAAAAAATTTCAACTTAGTAGTTGTGAAGTAGT
>NW_026962861.1:0-27813 GCF_032445375.1 Bacillus rossius redtenbacheri
TGCCTGTCTAATAAACTGCCTATTGCCTGCCTAATTGCCTATCTAAAAGACTGCCTAATTGTATGCCTAATTAACTGCCTAATTGACCGCTTAATTGCCTGCCTAATTGCCTGCTTAATTAACTGCCTTATTGCCTGCCTAATTGCCTGCCTGATTGTATGCCTAATTAACTGCCTAATTGCCTGCCTAAATAACTGCCTAATTGCCTGTCTAATTAACTGACTAAATAACTGCCTAATTGCCTCCCTAATTAACTGCCAAATGGCCTGCCTAATTGCCTGCCTGCTATATTGCTTGCCTGCATAATTGCCTGCCTAATTGCCTGCCTAATTGCCTGCCCGTCTAAATGCCTGCCTTATTGCCAGCCTAATTGCCTGCCTAATAAACTGCCTAATTGCCTGTCTAATTGCCTGCCTAATTAACAGCTTTATTGCCTGTCTAATTGCCTGCCTAATTGTATGCCTAATTAACTGCCTAAAAGCCTGCCTAATTAGTGCCTAATTAACTGCCTAATTGCCTGCCTAATTAACTGCCTAATTGCCCGCTAAATTGCCTGCCTAATTGCCTCCCTAATTAACTGCCTAATTAACTGCCTAATTGCCTGCCTAATTAACAGCCTAAATGCCTGCCTAATTAACTGCCTAATTGCCTGCCTAATTAACTGCCTAATTGCCTGCCTAATTGTCTGCCTGTCTAATTTCCTGCCTTATTGCCTGCCTAAGTGCCTGCCTAATTAACTGCCTAATTGCCTGCCTAATTAACTGCCTAATTGCCTGCCTAATTAACTGCATGTTTGCCTGCCTAATTAACTGTCTAATTGCCTGCCTAATTACCTGCCCAATTAACTGCCTAATTGCCTGCCTAATTAACTGCCTTATTGCCTGCCTAATTGCCTATCTAATTGCCTACCTTATTGTATGCCTAATTAACTGCCTAATTGCCTGCCTAATTAAGTGCCTAATTAACTGCCTAATTGCCTGCCTAATTAACTGCCTTATTGCCTGCCTAATTGCCTGTCTAATTAACTGCCTATTGCCTGCCTTATTGCCTGCCTAATTGCCTGCCTAATTACCTGCCTAATTACCTGCCTAATTACCTGCCTAATTGCCTGTCTAATTGCCTGCCAATTTAACTGCCTAATGAACTGCCTAATTGTCTGCCTAATTAATTGCCTAATTGCCTTCCTAATTTCCTGCCTAATTAAGTGCATAATTAACTGCTTAATGGCCTGCCTAATTAAGTGCCTAATTGACTGCCTCATTGCCTGCCTAATTAACTGCCTAATTGACTGCCTTATTGTTTGCCTGTCTAAAAGCCTGCCTAATTGCTTTCCTAATTAACTGCCTAATTGCCAGCCTAATAAACTGCCTAATTGCCTGCCTAATTGCCTGCCTAATTTCCTGCCTAATTAAGTGCCTAATTAACTGCCTAATTGTCTATCTTATTGCCTGCCTAATTGTATGCCTTATTAACTAACTAATTGCCTGCCTAATTAACTGCCAAATTGCCTGCCTAATAAAGTGCAATATTACCTGCCAATTTGCTGCCTAATTAACTGCCTCATTGCCTGCCTAATTAAGGGCCTAATTAACTGCCTAATTGCCTGCCTAATTGTTTGCCTGTCTAATAGTCTGCCTAATTGCCTGCCTAAGTGCCTGCCTAATTAACTGCCTAATTGCCTGCCTAAAAAACTGCCTAATTACCTGCGTAATTATCTGCCTAATAAACTGCCTAATTAACTGCCTAATTGCCTGCCTAATTGCCTGCCTAAATAAATGCCTAATTGCCTGCCTAATTAACTGCCTAATTAACTGCCTAATTTTCTGGCTAATTATTGCCTAATTTCCTGCCTAATTGACTGCCTAATTGCCTGCCTAATTATCTGCCTAATTGCCTGCCTAATTGCCTGCCTAAATGCCTGCCTAATTGCCTGCCTAATTGCCTGCATAATTACTTACCTAATTAACTGCCTAATTACCCGCTAAATTGCCTGCCTAATTGCCTCCCTAATTAACTGCCTAATTGCCTGCCTAATTATCTGCCTAATTTACTGCCTAATTGCCTGCCTAATTGCCTGCCTAAATGCCTGCCTAATTGCCTGCCTAATTGCCTGCATAATTACTTACCTAATTAACTGCCTAATTACCCGCTAAATTGCCTGCCTAATTGCCTCCCTAATTAACTGCCTAATTGCCTGCCTAATTATTTGCCTGAATGCCTGCCTATTTAACTGCCTAAATGCCTGGCTAATTATATGCCTAATTGCCTGCCTAATTAACTGCCTAATTGCCTGCCTAATGAAGTGCCTAATTAACTGCCTAATTGTCTATCTTATTGCCTGCCTAATTGTATGCCTTATTAACTAACTAATTGCCTGCCTAATTAACTGCCAAATTGCCTGCCTAATAAAGTGCAATATTACCTGCCAATTTGCCTGCCTAATTAACTGCCTAATTGCCTGCCTAATTAAGTGCCTAATTAACTGCCTAATTGCCTGCCTTAGTAACTGCCTAATTGCCTGCCTAATTGTTTGCCTGTCTAATAGTCTGCCTAATTGCCTGCCTAAGTGCCTGCCTAATTAACTGCCTAATTGCCTGCCTAAAAAACTGCCTAATTAATGCCTAATTGCCTGCCTAATTGACTGCCTAATTGCCTGCCTAATTATCTGCCTAATTTACTGCCTAATTGCCTGCCTAATTGCCTGCCTAAATGCCTGCCTAATTGCCTGCCTAATTGCCTGCATAATTACTTACCTAATTAACTGCCTAATTACCCGCTAAATTGCCTGCCTAATTGCCTCCCTAATTAACTGCCTAATTGCCTGCCTAATTATTTGCCTGAATGCCTGCCTATTTAACTGCCTAAATGCCTGGCTAATTATATGCCCAATTGCCTGCCTAATTAACTGCCTAATTGCCTGCCTAATTAACTGCCTAATTGCCTGCCTAATTAAGTGCCTAATTAACTGCCTAATTGCCTGCCTTAGTAACTGCCTAATTGCCTGCCTAATTGTTTGCCTGTCTAATAGTCTGCCTAATTGCCTGCCTAAGTGCCTGCCTAATTAACCGCCTAATTGCCTGCCTAATTAACTGCCTTATTGCCTGCCTAATTAACTGCATGATTGCCTGCCTAATTAACTGTCTAATTGCCTGCCTAATTGCCTGCCCAATTAACTGCCTAATTGCCTGCCTAATTACTGCCTTATTGCCTGCCTAATTGCCTATCTAATTGCCTACATTATTGTATGCCTAATTAACTGCCTAATTGCCTGCCTTATTAACTGCCTAATTGCCTGCCTAATTAACTGCCTTATTGCCTGCCTAATTGCCTGTCTAATAAACTGCCTATTGCCTGCCTAATTGCCTATCTAAATGACTGCCTAATTGTATGCCTAATTAACTGCCTAATTGACCGCTTAATTGCCTGCCTAATTGCCTGCTTAATTAACTGCCTTATTGCCTGCCTAATTGCCTGCCTGATTGTATGCCTAATTAACTGCCTAATTGCCTGCCTAAATAACTGCCTAATTGCCTGTCTAATTAACTGACTAAATAACTGCATAATTGCCTCCCTAATTAACTGCCAAATGGCCTGCCTAATTGCCTGCCTGCTATATTGCTTGCCTGCATAATTGCCTGCCTAATTGCCTGCCTAATTGCCTGCCCGTCTAAATGCCTGCCTTATTGCCAGCCTAATTGCCTGCCTAATAAACTGCCTAATTGCCTGTCTAATTGCCTGCCTAATTAACAGCTTTATTGCCTGTCTAATTGCCTGCCTAATTGTATGCCTAATTAACTGCCTAATTGCCTGCCTAATTAGTGCCTAATTAACTGCCTAATTGCCTGCCTAATTAACTGCCTAATTGCCCGCTAAATTGCCTGCCTAATTGCCTCCCTAATTAACTGCCTAATTAACTGCCTAATTGCCTGCCTAATTAACAGCCTAAATGCCTGCCTAATTAACTGCCTAATTGCCTGCCTAATTAACTGCATGTTTGCCTGCCTAATTAACTGTCTAATTGCCTGCCTAATTTCCTGCCCAATTAACTGCCTAATTGCCTGCCTAATTAACTGCCTTATTGCCTGCCTAATTGCCTATCTAATTGCCTACCTTATTGTATGCCTAATTAACTGCCTAATTGCCTGCCTAATTAAGTGCCTAATTAACTGCCTAATTGCCTGCCTAATTAACTGCCTTATTGCCTGCCTAATTGCCTGTCTAATTAACTGCCTATTGCCTGCCTTATTGCCTGCCTAATTGCCTGCCTAATTGCCTGCCTAATTACCTGCCTAATTACCTGCCTAATTGCCTGTCTAATTGCCTGCCAATTTAACTGCCTAATGAACTGCCTAATTGTCTGCCTAATTAATTGCCTAATTGCCTGCCTAATTTCCTGCCTAATTAAGTGCATAATTAACTGCTTAATGGCCTGCCTAATTAAGTGCCTAATTGACTGCCTCATTGCCTGCCTAATTAACTGCCTAATTGATTGCCTTATTGTTTGCCTGTCTAAAAGCCTGCCTAATTGCTTTCCTAATTAACTGCCTAATTGCCAGCCTAATAAACTGCCTAATTGCCTGCCTAATTGCCTGCCTAATTTCCTGCCTAATTAAGTGCCTAATTAACTGCCTAATTGTCTATCTTATTGCCTGCCTAATTGTATGCCTTATTAACTAACTAATTGCCTGCCTAATTAACTGCCAAATTGCCTGCCTAATAAAGTGCAATATTACCTGCCAATTTGCCTGCCTAATTAACTGCCTAATTGCCTGCCTAATTAAGGGCCTAATTAACTGCCTAATTGCCTGCCTTAGTAACTGCCTAATTGCCTGCCTAATTGTTTGCCTGTCTAATAGTCTGCCTAATTGCCTGCCTAAGTGCCTGCCTAATTAACTGCCTAATTGCCTGCCTAAAAACTGCCTAATTACCTGCGTAATTATCTGCCTAATAAACTGCCTAATTAACTGCCTAATTGCCTGCCTAATTGCCTGCCTAAATAAATGCCTAATTGCCTGCCTAATTAACTGCCTAATTAACTGCCTAATTTTCTGGCTAATTATTGCCTAATTTCCTGCCTAATTGACTGCCTAATTGCCTGCCTAATTATCTGCCTAATTGCCTGCCTAATTGCCTGCCTAAATGCCTGCCTAATTGCCTGCCTAATTGCCTGCATAATTACTTACCTAATTAACTGCCTAATTACCCGCTAAATTGCCTGCCTAATTGCCTCCCTAATTAACTGCCTAATTGCCTGCCTAATTATTTGCCTGAATGCCTGCCTATTTAACTGCCTAAATGCCTGGCTAATTATATGCCTAATTGCCTGCCTAATTAACTGCCTAATTGCCTGCCTAATTAAGTGCCTAATTAACTGCCTAATTGTCTATCTTATTGCCTGCCTAATTGTATGCTATATTAACTAACTAATTGCCTGCCTAATTTACTGCCAAATTGCCTGCCTAATAAAGTGCAATATTACCTGCCAATTTGCCTGCCTAATTAACTGCCTAATTGCCTGCCTAATTAAGTGCCTAATTAACTGCCTAATTGCCTGCCTTAGTAACTACCTAATTGCCTGCCTAATTGTTTGCCTGTCTAATAGTCTGCCTAATTGCCTGCCTAAGTGCCTGCCTAATTAACTGCCCAATTGCCTGCCTAAAAAACTGCCTAATTAATGCCTAATTGCCTGCCTAATTGACTGCCTAATTGCCTGCCTAATTATCTGCCTAATTTACTGCCTAATTGCCTGCCTAATTGCCTGCCTAAATGCCTGCCTAATTGCCTGCCTAATTGCCTGCATAATTACTTACCTAATTAACTGCCTAATTACCCGCTAAATTGCCTGCCTAATTGCCTCCCTAATTAACTGCCTAATTGCCTGCCTAATTATTTGCCTGAATGCCTGCCTATTTAACTGCCTAAATGCCTGGCTAATTATATGCCTAATTGCCTGCCTAATTAACTGCCTAATTGCCTGCCTAATTAAGTGCCTAATTAACTGCCTAATTGTCTATCTTATTGCCTGCCTAATTGTATGCCTTATTAACTAACTAATTGCCTGCCTAATTAACTGCCAAATTGCCTGCCTAATAAAGTGCAATATTACCTGCCAATTTGCCTGCCTAATTAACTGCCTAATTTACTGCCTAATTGCCTGCCTAATTATCTGCCTAATTTACTGCCTAATTGCCTGCCTAATTGCCTGCCTAAATGCCTGCCTAATTGCCTGCCTAATTGCCTGCATAATTACTTACCTAATTAACTGCCTAATTACCCGCTAAATTGCCTGCCTAATTGCCTCCCTAATTAACTGCCTAATTGCCTGCCTAATTAACTGCCTAATTGCCTGCCTAATTAAGTGCCTAATTAACTGCCTAATTGCCTGCCTTAGTAACTGCCTAATTGCCTGCCTAATTGTTTGCCTGTCTAATAGTCTGCCTAATTGCCTGCCTAAGTGCCTGCCTAATTAACCACCTAATTGCCTGCCTAATTAACTGCCTTATTGCCTGCCTAATTAACTGCATGATTGCCTGCCTAATTAACTGTCTAATTGCCTGCCTAATTGCCTGCCCAATTAACTGCCTAATTGCCTGCCTAATTACTGCCTTATTGCCTGCCTAATTGCCTATCTAATTGCCTACATTATTGTATGCCTAATTAACTGCCTAATTGCCTGCCTAATTAACTGCCTAATTGCCTGCCTAATTAACTGCCTTATTGCCTGCCTAATTGCCTGTCTAATAAACTGCCTATTGCCTGCCTAATTGCCTATCTAAATGACTGCCTAATTGTATGCCTAATTAACTGCCTAATTGACCGCTTAATTGCCTGCCTAATTGCCTGCTTAATTAACTGCCTTATTGCCTGCCTAATTGCCTGTCTAATTAACTGACTAAATAACTGCCTAATTGCCTCCCTAATTAACTGCCAAATGGCCTGCCTAATTGCCTGCCTGCTATATTGCTTGCCTGCATAATTGCCTGCATAATTGCCTGCCTAATTGCCTGCCCGTCTAAATGCCTGCCTTATTGCCAGCCTAATTGCCTGCCTAATAAACTGCCTAATTGCCTGTCTAATTGCCTGCCTAATTAACAGCTTTATTGCCTGTCTAATCGCCTGCCTAATTGTATGCCTAATTAACTGCCTAATTGCCTGCCTAATTAGTGCCTAATTGCCCGCTAAATTGCCTGCCTAATTGCCTCCCTAATTAACTGCCTAATTAACTGCCTAATTGCCTGCCTAATTAACAGCCTAAATGCCTGCCTAATTAACTGCCTAATTGCCTGCCTAATTAACTGCCTAATTGCCTGCCTAATTGTCTGCCTGTCTAATTTTCTGCCTTATTGCCTGCCTAATTGCCTGCCTAATTAACTGCCTAATTGCCTGCCTAATTAACTGCCTAATTGCCTGCCTAATTAACTGCATGTTTGCCTGCCTAATTAACTGTCTAATTGCCTGCCTAATTTCCTGCCCAATTAACTGCCTAATTGCCTGCCTAATTAACTGCCTTATTGCCTGCCTAATTGCCTATCTAATTGCCTACCTTATTGTATGCCTAATTAACTGCCTAATTGCCTGCCTAATTAAGTGCCTAATTAACTGCCTAATTGCCTGCCTAATTAACTGCCTTATTGCCTGCCTAATTGCCTGTCTAATTAACTGCCTATTGCCTGCCTTATTGCCTGCCTAATTGCCTGCCTAATTACCTGCCTAATTACCTGCCTAATGACCTGCCTAATTGCCTGTCTAATTGCCTGCCAATTTAACTGCCTAATGAACTGCCTAATTGTCTGCCTAATTAATTGCCTAATTGCCTGCCTAATTTCCTACCTAATTAAGTGCATAATTAACTGCTTAATGGCCTGCCTAATTAAGTGCCTAATTAACTGCCTAATTGCCTGCCTAATTAACTGCCTAATTGACTGCCTTATTGTTTGCCTGTCTAAAAGCCTGCCTAATTGCTTGCCTAATTAACTGCCTAATTGCCAGCCTAATAAACTGCCTAATTGCCTGCCTAATTGCCTGCCTAATTTCCTGCCTAATTAAGTGCCTAATTAACTGCCTAATTGTCTATCTTATTGCATGCCTAATTGTATGCCTTATTAACTAACTAATTGCCTGCCTAATTAACTGCCAAATTGCCTGCCTAATAAAGTGCAATATTACCTGCCAATTTGCCTGCCTAATTAACTGCCTAATTGCCTGCCTAATTAAGGGCCTAATTAACTGCCTAATTGCCTGCCTTAGTAACTGCCTAATTGCCTGCCTAATTGTTTGCCTGTCTAATAGTCTGCCTAATTGCCTGCCTAAGTGCCTGCCTAATTAACTGCCTAATTGCCTGCCTAAAAAACTGCCTAATTAACTGCGTAATTATCTGCCTAATAAACTGCCTAATTAACTGCCTAATTGCCTGCCTAATTGCCTGCCTAAATAAATGCCTAATTGCCTGCCTAATTAACTGCCTAATTAACTGCATAATTTCCTGGCTAATTATTGCCTAATTGCCTGCCTAATTGACTGCCTAATTGCCTGCCTAATTATCTGCCTAATTGCCTGCCTAATTGCCTGCCTAAATGCCTGCCTAATTGCCTGCATAATTACTTACCTAATTAACTGCCTAATTACCCGCTAAATTGCCTGCCTAATTGCCTCCCTAATTAACTGCCTGATTGCCTGCCTAATTATTTGCCTGAATGCCTGCCTATTTAACTGCCTAAATGCCTGGCTAATTATATGCCTAATTGCCTGCCTAATTAACTGCCTAATTGCCTGCCTAATGAAGTGCCTAAAGAACTGCCTAATTGTCTATCTTATTGCCTGCCTAATTGTATGCCTTATTAACTAACTAATTGCCTGCCTAATTAACTGCCAAATTTCCTGCCTAATAAAGTGCAATATTACCTGCCAATTTGCCTGCCTAATTAACTGCCTAATTGCCTGCCTAATTAAGTGCCTAATTAACTGCCTAATTGCCTGCCTTAGTAACTGCCTAATTGCCTGCCTAATTGTTTGCCTGTCTAATAGTCTGCCTAATTGCCTGCCTAAGTGCCTGCCTAATTAACTGCCTAATTGCCTGCCTAAAAAACTGCCTAATTACCTGCGTAATTATCTGCCTAATAAACTGCCTAATTAACTGCCTAATTGCCTGCCTAATTGCCTACCTAATTGCCTGCCTAATTAACTGCCTAATTAACTGCCTAATTTCCTGGCTAATTATTGCCTAATTGCCTGCCTAATTGACTGCCTAATTGCCTGCCTAATTATCTGCCTAATTGCCTGCCTAATTGCCTGCCTAAATGGCTGCCTAATTGCCTGCCTAATTGCCTGCATAATTACTTACCTAATTAACTGCCTAATTACCCGCTAAATTGCCTGCCTAATTGCCTCCCTAATTAACTGCCTAATTGCCTGCCTAATTATTTGCCTGAATGCCTGCCTATTTAACTGCCTAAATGCCTGGCTAATTATATGCCTAATTGCCTGCCTAATTAACTGCCTAATTGCCTGCCTAATTAAGTGCCTAATTAACTGCCTAATTGTCTATCTTATTGCCTGCCTAATTGTATGCCTTATTAACTGCCTAATTGCCTGCCTAATTAACTGCCAAATTGCCTGCCTAATAAAGTGCAAAATTACCTGCCAATTTGCCTGCCTAATTAACTGCATAATTGCCTGCCTAATTAAGTGCCTAATTAACTGCCTAATTGCCTGCCTTAGTAACTGCCTAATTGCCTGCCTAATTGTTTGCCTGTCTAATAGTCTGCCTAATTGCCTGCCTAAGTGCCTGCCTAATTAACTGCCTAATTGCCTGCCTAATTAACTGCCTAATTGCCTGCCTAAAAAACTGCCTAATTACCTGCGTAATTATCTGCCTAATAAACTGCCTAATTAACTGCCTAATTGCCTGCCTAATTGCCTGCCTAAATAAATGCCTAATTGCCTGCTTAATTAACTGCCTAATTAACTGCCTAATTTCCTGGCTAATTATTGCCTAATTGCCTGCCTAATTGACTGCCTAAATGCCTGGCTAATTATATGCCTAATTGCCTGCCTAATTAACTGCCTAATTGTCTATCTTATTGCCTGCCTAATTGTATGCCTTATTAACTGCCTAATTGCCTGCCTAATTAACTGCCAAATGCCTGCCTAATAAAGTGCAATATTACCTGCCAATTTGTCTGCCTAATTAACTGCCTAATTGCCTGCCTAATTAAGTGCCTAATTAACTGCCTAATTGCCTGCCTTAGTAACTGCCTAATTGCCTGCCTAATTGTTTGCCTGTCTAATAGTCTGCCTAATTGCCTGCCTAAGTGCCTGCCTAATTAACTGCCTAATTGCCTGCCTAAAAAACTGCCTAATTACCTGCGTAATTATCTGCCTAATAAACTGCCTAATTAACTGCCTAATCGCCTGCCTAATTGCCTGCCTAAATAAATGCCTAATTGCCTACCTAAAAAACTGCCTAATTACCTGCGTAATTATCTGCCTAATAAACTGCCTAATTAACTGTCTAATTGCCTGCCTAATTGCCTACCTAATTGCCTGCCTAATTAACTGCCTAATTAACTGCCTAATTTCCTGGCTAATTATTGCCTAATTGCCTGCCTAATTGACTGCCTAATTGCCTGCCTAATTATCTGCCTAATTGCCTGCCTAATTGCCTGCCTAAATGCCTGCCTAATTGCCTGCCTAATTGCCTGCATAATTACTTACCTAATTAACTGCCTAATTACCCGCTAAATTGCCTGCCTAATTGCCTCCCTTATTAACTGCCTAATTGCCTGCCTAATTATTTGCCTGAATGCCTGCCTATTTAACTGCCTAAATGCCTGGCTAATTATATGCCTAATTGCCTGCCTAAATAACTGCCTAATTGCCTGCCTAATTAAGTGCCTAATTAACTGCCTAATTGTCTATCTTATTGCCTGCCTAATTGTATGCCTTATTAACTGCCTAATTGCCTGCCTAATTAACTGCCAAATTGCCTGCCTAATAAAGTGCAAAATTACCTGCCAATTTGCCTGCCTAATTAACTGCCTAATTGCCTGCCTAATTAACTGCCTAATTGCCTGCCTAATTAACTGCCTAATTGCCTGCCTCATTAAGTGCCTAATTAACTGCCTAATTGCCTGCCTTAGTAACTGCCTAATTGCCTGCCTAATTGTTTGCCTGTCTAATAGTCTGCCTAATTGCCTGCCTAAGTACCTGCCTAATTAACTGCCTAATTAACTGCCTAATTTCCTGCCTAATTAACTGCCTAATTGCCAGCCTAATAAACTGCCTAATTGCCTGCCTAATAAACTGCCTAATTACCTGCGTAATTATCTGCCTAATAAACTGCCTAAATAACTGCCTAATTGCCTGCCTAATTAACTGCCTATATGCAAACCTAATCAAGTGCCTAATTAACTGCCTAATTTCCTGCCTAATTTCCTGCCTAATTAATGCCTAATTGCCTGCCTAATTGCCTGCCTAATTGCCTGCCTAATTATCTGCCTAATATACTGCCTAATTGCCTGCCTAATTGCCTGCCTAAGTGCCTGCCTAATTGCCTGCCTAATTGCCTGCATAATTACTTACATAATTAACTGCCTAATTACCCGCTAAATTGCCTGCCTAATTGCCTCCCTAATTAACTGCCTAATTGCCTGCCTAATTATTTGCCTAATTGCCTGCCTATTTAACTGCCTAAATGCCTGGCTAATTATCTGCCTAATTGCCTGCCTAATTAACTGCCTATTTGCCTGTCTATTTAACTGCCTAATTGCCTGCCTAATTACTGCCTAATTGCCTGCCTAAATGACTGCCCAATTGCCTGCCTAATTATCTGCGTAATAAACTGCCTAATGCCTGCCTAATTAACTGCCTAATTGATTGCCTAATTGTTTGCCTGTCTAATAGCCTGCCTAATTGCCAGCCTAAGTTCCTGCCTCATTAACTGCCTATTTGCCTGCCTAATAAACTGCCTAATTGCCTACCTAATTTCCTGCTTAATTAAGTGCCTAATTAACTGCCTAATTGTCTATCTAATTGCCTGCTTAATTGTATGCCTTATTAACTGCCTAATTGTCTGCCTAATTAACTGCCTAATTGCCTGCCTAATTAAGTGTCTAATTAACTGCCTAATTGCCAGCTTAATTGCCTGCCTAATTAACTGCCTAATTGTTAGCTTAATTGCCTGCCTAATTAACTGCCTATTTGTTAGCTTAATTGCCTGCCTAATTAACTGCCTTACTGCCTGCCTAATTGCCTATCTAATTGCCTCCTTTATTGTATGCCTAATTAAGTACCTAATTGCCTGCCTAATTAAGTGCCTAATAAACTGCCTAATTGCCTGCCTAATTACTGCCTAATTGCCTGCCTAATTGACTGCCTAATTGCCTGCCTAATTATCTGCGTAATAAACTGCCTAATGCCTGCCTAATTAACTGCCTAATTGATTGCCTAATTGTTTGCCTGTCTAATAGCCTGCCTAATTGCCTGCCTAAATAAATGCCTAATTGCCTGCCTAATTAACTGCCTAATTGCCTGCCTAATTAACTGCCTAATTAACTGCCTAATTTCCTGGCTAATTATTTCCTAATTGCCTGCCTAATTGACTGCCTAATTGCCTGCCTAATTATCTGCCTAATTGCCTGCCTAATTGCCTGCTTAAATGCCTGCCTAATTGCCTGCCTAATTGCCTGCATAATTACTTACCTAATTAACTGCCTAATTACCCGCTAAATTGCCTGCCTAATTGCCTCCCTAATTAACTGCCTAATTGCCTGCCTAATTATTTGCCTGATTGCCTGCCTATTTAACTGCCTAAATGCCTGGCTAATTATATGCCTAATTGCCTGCCTAATTAACTGCCTAATTGCCTGCCTAATTAAGTGCCTAATAAACTGCCTAATTGCCTGCCTTATTAACTGCCTAATTGCCTGCCTAATTGTTTGCCTGTTTAATAGTCTGCCTAATTGCCTGCCTAAGTGCCTGCCTAATTAACTGCCTAATTGCCTGCCTAATAAACTGCCTAATTACCTGCGTAAATATCTGCCTAATAAACTGCCTAATTGCCTGCCTTATTGCCTGCCTAAATAAATGCCTAATTGCCAAGCCTAATTTCCTGCATAATTACTTGCTTAATTAACTACCTAATTGCCCGCTAAATTGCCTGCCTAATTGCCTGCCTAATTAACTGCCTAAATGCCTGCCTAATTAACTGCCTAATTGCCTGCCTAATTAACTGCCTAATTGCCTTCCTAATTAACTGCCTAATTGCCTGCCTAATTAACTGCCTAATTACCTGCCTGATTGTTTGCCTGTCTAATAGTCTGCGTAATTGCCTGCCTAAAAGCCTGCCTAATTAACTGCCTCTTTGCCTGCCTAATTAACTGCCTAATTAACTGCCTAATTGCCTGCCTAATTAACTGCCTAATTGCAAACCTAATAAAGTGCCTAATTAACTGCCTAATTTCCTGCCTAATTTCCTGCCTAATTAACTGCCTAATTGCCTGCCTAATTGTCTGCCTGTCTTATATCCTGCCTAATTGCCTGCCTAAGTGCCTGCCTAATTAACCGCCTAATTGCCTGCCTAATTAACTGCCTTATTGCCTGCCTAAAAAACTGCATGATTGCCTGCCTAATTAACTGTCTAATTGCCTCCCTAATTGCCTGCCCAATTAACTGCCTAATTGCCTTCCTAATTAGTGCCTTATTGCCTGATTAATTGCCTATCTAATTGCCTACATTATTGTATGCCTAATTAACTGCCTAATTGCCTGCCTAATTAACTGCTTAATTGCCTGCCTAATTAACTGGCTTATTGCCTGCCTAATTGCCTGTCTAATAAACTGCCTATTGCCTGCCTAATTGCCTATCTAAATGACTGCCTAATTGTATGCCTAATTAACTGCCTAATTGACCGCTTAATTGCCTGCCTAATTGCCTGCTTAATTAACTGCCTTATTGCCTGCCTAATTGCCTGCCTGATTGTATGCCTAATTAACTGCCTAATTGCCTGCCTAAATAACTGCCTAATTGCCTGCCTAAATAACTGCCTAATTGCCTGTCTAATTAACTGACTAAATAACTGCCAAATGGCCTGCCTAATTGCCTGCCTGCTATATTGCTTGCCTGCATTATTGCCTGCCTAATTGCCTGCCTAATTGCCTGCCCGTCTAAATGCCTGCCTTATTGCCAGCCTAATTGCCTGCCTAATAAACTGCCTAATTGCCTGTCTAATTGCCTGCCTAATTAATTGCCTAATTGCCTGCCTAATTAACTGCATGTTTGCCTGCCTAATTAACTGTCTAATTGCCTGCCTAATTTCCTGCCCAATTAACTGCCTAATTGCCTGCCTAATTAACTGCCTTATTGCCTGCCTAATTGCCTATCTAATTGCCTACCTTATTGTATGCCTAATTAACTGCCTAATTGCCTGCCTAATTAAGTGCCTAATTAACTGCCTAATTGCCTGCCTAATTAACTGCCTTATTGCCTGCCTAATTGCCTGTCTAATTAACTGCCTATTGCCTGCCTTATTGCCTGCCTAATTGCCTGCCTAATTACCTGCCTAATTACCTGCCTAATTACCTGCCTAATTGCCTGTCTAATTGCCTGCCAATTTAACTGCCTAATGAACTGCCTAATCGTCTGCCTAATTAATTGCCTAATTGCCTGCCTAATATCCTGCCTAATTAAGTGCATAATTATTTGCTTAATGGCCTGCCTAATTAAGTGCCTAATTAACTGCCTAATTGCCTGCCTAATTAACTGCCTAATTGTCTGCCTTATTGTTTGCCTGTCTAAAAGCCTGCCTAATTGCTTGCCTAAATACTGCCTAATTGCCAGCCTAATAAACTGCATAATTGCCTGCCTAATTGCCTGCCTAATTTCCTGCCTAATTAAGTGCCTAATTAACTGCCTAATAGTCTATCTTATTGCCTGCCTAATTGTATGCCTTATTAACTAACTAATTGCCTGCCTAATTAACTGCCTAATTGCCTGCCTAATAAAGTGCAATATTACCTGCCAATTTGCCTGCCTAATTAACTGCCTAATTGCCTGCCTAATTAAGGGCCTAATTAACTGCCTAATTGCCTGCCTTAGTAACTGCCTAATTGCCTGCCTAATTGTTTGCCTGTCTAATAGTCTGCCTAATTGCCTGCCTAAGTGCCTGCCTAATTAACTGCCTAATTGCCTGCCTAAAAAACTGCCTAATTACCTGCGAAATTATCTGCCTAATAAACTGCCTAATTTAATTGCCTAATTGCCTGCCTAATTGCCTGCCTAAATAAATGCCTAATTGCCTGCCTAATTAACTGCCTAATTAACTGCCTTATTTTCTGGCTAATTATTGCCTAATTGCCTGCCTAATTGACTGCCTAATTGCCTGCCTAATTATCTGCCTAATTGCCTGCCTAATTGCCTGCCTAAATGCCTGCCTAATTGCCTGCCTAATTGCCTGCATAATTACTTACCTAATTAACTGCCTAATTACCCGCTAAATTGCCTGCCTAATTGCCTCCCTAATTAACTGCCTAATTGCCTGCCTAATTATTTGCCTGAATGCCTGCCTATTTAACTGCCTAAATGCCTGGCTAATTATATGCCTAATTGCCTGCCTAATTAACTGCCTAATTGCCTGCCTAATTAAGTGCCTAATTAACTGCCTAATTGTCTATCTTATTGCCTGCCTAATTGTATGCCTTATTAACTAACTAATTGCCTGCCTAATTAACTGCCAAATCGCCTGCCTAATAAAGTGCAATATTACCTGCCAATTTGCCTGCCTAATTAACTGCCTAATTGCCTGCCTAATTAAGTGCCTAATTAACTGCCTAATTGCCTGCCTTAGTAACTGCCTAATTGCCTGCCTAATTGTTTGCCTGTCTAATAGTCTGCCTAATTGCCTGCCTAAGTGCCTGCCTAATTAACTGCCTAATTGCCTGCCTAAAAAACTGCCTAATTAATGCCTAATTGCCTGCCTAATTGACTGCCTAATTGCCTGCCTAATTAACTGCCTAATTTACTGCCTAATTGCCTGCCTAATTGCCTGCCTAAATGCCTGCCTAATTGCCTGCCTAATTGCCTGCATAATTACTTACCTAATTAACTGCCTAATTACCCGCTAAATTGCCTGCCTAATTGCCTCCCTAATTAACTGCCTAATTGCCTGCCTAATTATTTGCCTGAATGCCTGCCTATTTAACTGCCTAAATGCCTGGCTAATTAACAGCCTAATTGCCTGCCTAATTAACAGCCTAATTGCCTGCCTAATTAACTGCCTAATTGCCTGCCTAATTAAGTGCCTAATTAACTGCCTAATTGCCTGCCTTAGTAAATGCCTAATTGCCTGCCTAATTGTTTGCCTGTCTAATAGTCTGCCTAATTGCTTGCCTAAGTGCCTGCCTAATTAACCGCCTAATTGCCTGCCTAATTAACTGCCTTATTGCCTGCCTAATTAACTGCATGATTGCCTGCCTAATTAACTGTCTAATTGCCTGCCTAATTGCCTGCCCAATTAACTGCCTAATTGCCTGCCTAATTACTGCCTTATTGCCTGCCTAATTGCCTATCTAATTGCCTACATTATTGTATGCCTAATTAACTGCCTAATTGCCTGCCTAATTAACTGCCTAATTGCCTGCCTAATTAACTGCCTTATTGCCTGCCTAATTGCCTGTCTAATAAACTGCCTATTGCCTGCCTAATTGCCTATCTAATTGCCTGCCTAATTGCCTGCTTAATTAACTGCCTTATTGCCTGCCTAATTGCCTGCCTGATTGTATGCCTAATTAACTGCCTAATTGCCTGCCTAAATAACTGCCTAATTGCCTGTCTAATTAACTGACTAAATAACTGCCTAATTGCCTCCCTAATTAACTGCCAAATGGCCTGCCTAATTGCCTGCCTGCTATATTGCTTGCCTGCATAATTGCCTGCATAATTGCCTGCATAATTGCCTGCCCGTCTAAATGCCTGCCTTATTGCCAGCCTAATTGCCTGCCTAATAAACTGCCTAATTGGCTGTCTAATTGCCTGCCTAATTAACAGCTTTATTGCCTGTCTAATTGCCTGCCTAATTGTATGCCTAATTAACTGCCTAATTGCCTGCCTAATTAGTGCCTAATTGCCCGCTAAATTGCCTGCCTAATTACCTCCCTAATTAACTGCCTAATTAACTGCCTAATTGCCTGCCTAATTAACAGCCTAAATGCCTGCCTAATTAACTGCCTAATTGCCTGCCTAATTAACTGCCTAATTGCCTGCCTAATTGTCTGCCTGTCTAATTTCCTGCCTTATTGCCTGCCTAATTGCCTGCCTAATTAACTGCCTAATTGCCTGCCTAATTAACTGCCTAATTGCCTGCCTAATTAACTGCATGTTTGCCTGCCTAATTAACTGTCTAATTGCCTGCCTAATTTCCTGCCCAATTAACTGCCTAATTGCCTGCCTAATTAACTGCCTTATTGCCTGCCTAATTGCCTATCTAATTGCCTACCTTATTGTATGCCTAATAAACTGCCTAATTGCCTGCCTAATTAAGTGCCTAATTAACTGCCTAATTGCCTGCCTAATTAACTGCCTTATTGCCTGCCTAATTGCCTGTCTAATTAACTGCCTATTGCCTGCCTTATTGCCTGCCTAATTGCCTGCCTAATTACCTGCCTAATTACCTGCCTAATTACCTGCCTAATTGCCTGTCTAATTGCCTGCCAATTTAACTGCCTAATGAACTGTCTAATTGTCTGCCTAATTAATTGCCTAATTGCCTGCCTAATTTCCTGCCTAATTAAGTGCATAATTAACTGTTTAATGGCCTGCCTAATTAAGTGCCTAATTAACTGCCTAATTGCCTCCCTAATTAACTGCCTAATTAACTGCCTAATTGCCTGCCTAATTAACAGATTAAATGCCTGCCTAATTAACTGCCTAATTGCCTGCCTAATTAACTGCCTAATTGCCTGCCTAATTGTCTGCCTGTCTAATTTCCTGCCTTATTGCCTGCCTAAGTGCCTGCCTAATTAACTGCCTAATTGCCTGCCTAATTAACTGCCTAATTGCCTGCCTAATTAACTGCATGTTTGCCTGCCTAATTAACTGTCTAATTGCCTGCCTAATTTCCTGCCCAATTAACTGCCTAATTGCCTGCCTAATTAACTGCCTTATTGCCTGCCTAATTGCCTATCTAATTGCCTACCTTATTGTATGCCTAATTAACTGCCTAATTGCCTGCCTAATTAAGTGCCTAATTAACTGCCTAATTGCCTGCCTAATTAACTGCCTTATTGCCTGCCTAATTGCCTGTCTAATTAACTGCCTATTGCCTGCCTTATTGCCTGCCTAATTGCCTGCCTAATTACCTGCCTAATTACCTGCCTAATTACCTGCCTAATTGCCTGTCTAATTGCCTGCCAATTTAACTGCCTAATGAACTGCCTAATTGTCTGCCTAATTAATTGCCTAATTGCCTGCCTAATTTCCTGCCTAATTAAGTGCATAATTAACTGCTTAATGGCCTGCCTAATTAAGTGCCTAATTAACTGCCTAATTGCCTGCCTAATTAACTGCCTAATTGACTGCCTTATTGTTTGCCTGTCTAAAAGCCTGCCTAATTGCTTGCCTAATTAACTGCCTAATTGCCAGCCTAATAAACTGCCTAATTGCCTGCCTAATTGCCTGCCTAATTTCCTGCCTAATTAAGTGCCTAATTAACTGCCTAATTGTCTATCTTATTGCCTGCCTAATTGTATGCCTTATTAACTAACTAATTGCCTGCCTAATTAACTGCCAAATTGCCTGCCTAATAAAGTGCAATATTACCTGCCAATTTGCCTGCCTAATTAACTGCCGTATTGCCTGCCTAATTAAGGGCCTAATTAACTGCCTAATTGCCTGCCTTAGTAACTGCCTAATTGCCTGCCTAATTGTTTGCCTGTCTAATAGTCTGCCTAATTGCCTGCCTAAGTGCCTGCCTAATTAACTGCCTAATTGCCTGCCTAAAAAACTGCCTAATTACCTGCGTAATTATCTGCCTAATAAACTGCCTAATTAACTGCCTAATTGCCTGCCTAATTGCCTGCCTAAATAAATGCCTAATTGCCTGCCTAATTAACTGCCTAATTAACTGCCTAATTTTCTGGCTAATTATTGCCTAATTTCCTGCCTAATTGACTGCCTAATTGCCTGCCTAATTATCTGCCTAATTGCCTGCCTAATTGCCTGCCTAAATGCCTGCCTAATTGCCTGCCTAATTGCCTGCATAATTACTTACCTAATTAACTGCCTAATTACCCGCTAAATTGCCTGCCTAATTGCCTCCCTAATTAACTGCCTAATTGCCTGCCTAATTATTTGCCTGAATGCCTGCCTATTTAACTGCCTAAATGCCTGGCTAATTATATGCCTAATTGCCTGCCTAATTGCCTGCCTAATTAAGTGCCTAATTAACTGCCTAATTGTCTATCTTATTGCCTGCCTAATTGTATGCCTTATTAACTAACTAATTGCCTGCCTAATTAACTGCCAAATTGCCTGCCTAATAAAGTGCAATATTACCTGCCAATTTGCCTGCCTAATTAACTGCCTAATTGCCTGCCTAATTAAGTGCCTAATTAACTGCCTAATTGCCTGCCTTAGTAACTGCCTAATTGCCTGCCTAATTGTTTGCCTGTCTAATAGTCTGCCTAATTGCCTGCTTAAGTGCCTGCCTAATTAACTGCCTAATTGCCTGCCTAAAAAACTGCCTAATTAATGCCTAATTGCCTGCCTAATTGACTGCCTAATTGCCTGCCTAATTATCTGCCTAATTTACTGCCTAATTGCCTGCCTAATTAGCTGCCTAAATGCCTGCCTAATTGCCTGCCTAATTGCCTGCATAATTACTTACCTAATTAACTGCCTAATTACCCGCTAAATTGCCTGCCTAATTGCCTCCCTAATTAACTGCCTAATTGCCTGCCTAATTATTTGCCTGAATGCCTGCCTATTTAACTGCCTAAATGCCTGGCTAATTAACAGCCTAATTGCCTGCCTAATTAACAGCCTAATTGCCTGCCTAATTAACTGCCTAATTGCCTGCCTAATTAAGTGCCTAATTAACTGCCTAATTGCCTGCCTTAGTAAATGCCTAATTGCCTGCCTAATTGTTTGCCTGTCTAATAGTCTGCCTAATTGCTTGCCTAAGTGCCTGCCTAATTAACCGCCTAATTGCCTGCCTAATTAACTGCCTTATTGCCTGCCTAATTAACTGCATGATTGCCTGCCTAATTAACTGTCTAATTGCCTGCCTAATTGCCTGCCCAATTAACTGCCTAATTGCCTGCCTAATTACTGCCTTATTGCCTGCCTAATTGCCTATCTAATTGCCTACATTATTGTATGCCTAATTAACTGCCTAATTGCCTGCCTAATTAACTGCCTAATTGCCTGCCTAATTAACTGCCTTATTGCCTGCCTAATATCCTGTCTAATAAACTGCCTATTGCCTGCCTAATTGCCTATCTAATTGCCTGCCTAATTGCCTGCTTAATTAACTGCCTTATTGCCTGCCTAATTGCCTGCCTGATTGTATGCCTAATTAACTGCCTAATTGCCTGCCTAAATAACTGCCTAATTGCCTGTCTAATTAACTGACTAAATAACTGCCTAATTGCCTCCCTAATTAACTGCCAAATGGCCTGCCTAATTGCCTGCCTGCTATATTGCTTGCCTGCATAATTGCCTGCATAATTGCCTGCATAATTGCCTGCCCGTCTAAATGCCTGCCTTATTGCCAGCCTAATTGCCTGCCTAATAAACTGCCTAATTGGCTGTCTAATTGCCTGCCTAATTAACAGCTTTATTGCCTGTCTAATTGCCTGCCTAATTGTATGCCTAATTAACTGCCTAATTGCCTGCCTAATTAGTGCCTAATTGCCCGCTAAATTGCCTGCCTAATTACCTCCCTAATTAACTGCCTAATTAACTGCCTAATTGCCTGCCTAATTAACAGCCTAAATGCCTGCCTAATTAACTGCCTAATTGCCTGCCTAATTAACTGCCTAATTGCCTGCCTAATTGTCTGCCTGTCTAATTTCCTGCCTTATTGCCTGCCTAATTGCCTGCCTAATTAACTGCCTAATTGCCTGCCTAATTAACTGCCTAATTGCCTGCCTAATTAACTGCATGTTTGCCTGCCTAATTAACTGTCTAATTGCCTGCCTAATTTCCTGTCCAATTAACTGCCTAATTGCCTGCCTAATTAACTGCCTTATTGCCTGCCTAATTGCCTATCTAATTGCCTACCTTATTGTATGCCTAATTAACTGCCTAATTGCCTGCCTAATTAAGTGCCTAATTAACTGCCTAATTGCCTGCCTAATTAACTGCCTTATTGCCTGCCTAATTGCCTGTCTAATTAACTGCCTATTGCCTGCCTTATTGCCTGCCTAATTGCCTGCCTAATTACCTGCCTAATTACCTGCCTAATTGCCTGTCTAATTGCCTGCCAATTTAACTGCCTAATGAACTGTCTAATTGTCTGCCTAATTAATTGCCTAATTGCCTGCCTAATTTCCTGCCTAATTAAGTGCATAATTAACTGTTTAATGGCCTGCCTAATTAAGTGCCTAATTAACTGCCTAATTGCCTCCCTAATTAACTGCCTAATTAACTGCCTAATTGCCTGCCTAATTAACAGCCTAAATGCCTGCCTAATTAACTGCCTAATTGCCTGCCTAATTAACTGCCTAATTGCCTGCCTAATTGTCTGCCTGTCTAATTTCCTGCCTTATTGCCTGCCTAAGTGCCTGCCTAATTAACTGCCTAATTGCCTGCCTAATTAACTGCCTAATTGCCTGCCTAATTAACTGCATGTTTGCCTGCCTAATTAACTGTCTAATTGCCTGCCTAATTTCCTGCCCAATTAACTGCCTAATTGCCTGCCTAATTAACTGCCTTATTGCCTGCCTAATTGCCTATCTAATTGCCTACCTTATTGTATGCCTAATTAACTGCCTAATTGCCTGCCTAATTAAGTGCCTAATTAACTGCCTAATTGCCTGCCTAATTAACTGCCTTATTGCCTGCCTAATTGCCTGTCTAATTAACTGCCTATTGCCTGCCTTATTGCCTGCCTAATTGCCTGCCTAATTACCTGCCTAATTACCTGCCTAATTACATGCCTAATTGCCTGTCTAATTGCCTGCCAATTTAACTGCCTAATGAACTGCCTAATTGTCTGCCTAATTAATTGCCTAATTGCCTGCCTAATTTCCTGCCTAATTAAGTGCATAATTAACTGCTTAATGGCCTGCCTAATTAAGTGCCTAATTAACTGCCTAATTGCCTGCCTAATTAACTGCCTAATTGACTGTCTTATTGTTTGCCTGTCTAAAAGCCTGCCTAATTGCTTGCCTAATTAACTGCCTAATTGCCAGCCTAATAAACTGCCTAATTGCCTGCCTAATTGCCTGCCTAATTTCCTGCCTAATTAAGTGCCTAATTAACTGCCTAATTGTCTATCTTATTGCCTGCCTAATTGTATGCCTTATTAACTAACTAATTGCCTGCCTAATTAACTGCCAAATTGCCTGCCTAATAAAGTGCAATATTACCTGCCAATTTGCCTGCCTAATTAACTGCCTAATTGCCTGCCTAATTAAGGGCCTAATTGCCTGCCTATTTAACTGCCTAAATGCCTGGCTAATTATCTGCCTAATTGCCTGCCTAATTAACTGCCTATTTGCCTGTCTATTTAACTGCCTAATTGCCTGCCTAATTACTGCCTAATTGCCTGCCTAAATGACTGCCCAATTGCCTGCCTAATTATCTGCGTAATAAACTGCCTAATGCCTGCCTAATTAACTGCCTAATTGATTGCCTAATTGTTTGCCTGTCTAATAGCCTGCCTAATTGCCAGCCTAAGTTCCTGCCTCATTATTTGCCTATTTGCCTGCCTAATTAACTGCCTATTTGTTAGCTTAATTGCCTGCCTAATTAACTGCCTTACTGCCTGCCTAATTGCCTATCTAATTGCCTCCTTTATTGTATGCCTAATTAAGTACCTAATTGCCTGCCTAATTAAGTGCCTAATAAACTGCCTAATTGCCTGCCTAATTACTGCCTAATTGCCTGCCTAATTGACTGCCTAATTGCCTGCCTAATTATCTGCGTAATAAACTGCCTAATGCCTGCCTAATTAACTGCCTAATTGATTGCCTAATTGTTTGCCTGTCTAATAGCCTGCCTAATTGCCTGCCTAAATAAATGCCTAATTGCCTGCCTAATTAACTGCCTAATTGCCTGCCTAATTAACTGCCTAATTAACTGCCTAATTTCCTGGCTAATTATTTCCTAATTGCCTGCCTAATTGACTGCCTAATTGCCTGCCTAATTATCTGCCTAATTGCCTGCCTAATTGCCTGCTTAAATGCCTGCCTAATTGCCTGCCTAATTGCCTGCATAATTACTTACCTAATTAACTGCCTAATTACCCGCTAAATTGCCTGCCTAATTGCCTCCCTAATTAACTGCCTAATTGCCTGCCTAATTATTTGCCTGATTGCCTGCCTATTTAACTGCCTAAATGCCTGGCTAATTATATGCCTAATTGCCTGCCTAATTAACTGCCTAATTGCCTGCCTAATTAAGTGCCTAATAAACTGCCTAATTGCCTGCCTTATTAACTGCCTAATTGCCTGCCTAATTGTTTGCCTGTTTAATAGTCTGCCTAATTGCCTGCCTAAGTGCCTGCCTAATTAACTGCCTAATTGCCTGCCTAATAAACTGCCTAATTACCTGCGTAAATATCTGCCTAATAAACTGCCTAATTGCCTGCCTTATTGCCTGCCTAAATAAATGCCTAATTGCCAACCCTAATTTCCTGCATAATTACTTGCTTAATTAACTACCTAATTGCCCGCTAAATTGCCTGCCTAATTGCCTGCCTAATTAACTGCCTAAATGCCTGCCTAATTAACTGCCTAATTGCCTGCCTAATTAACTGCCTAATTGCCTTCCTAATTAACTGCCTAATTGCCTGCCTAATTAACTGCCTAATTACCTGCCTGATTGTTTGCCTG
The DNA here is from genome assembly GCF_032445375.1 of Bacillus rossius redtenbacheri. Lineage (NCBI taxonomy): Eukaryota > Metazoa > Arthropoda > Insecta > Phasmatodea > Bacillidae > Bacillus > Bacillus rossius. The sequence goes on from NW_026962861.1 coordinate 24,051, forward strand.
TCTAATAGTCTGCGTAATTGCCTGCCTAAAAGCCTGCCTAATTAACTGCCTCTTTGCCTGCCTAATTAACTGCCTAATTAACTGCCTAATTGCCTGCCTAATTAACTGCCTAATTGCAAACCTAATAAAGTGCCTAATTAACTGCCTAATTTCCTGCCTAATTTCCTGCCTAATTAACTGCCTAATTGCCTGCCTAATTGTCTGCCTGTCTTATATCCTGCCTAATTGCCTGCCTAAGTGCCTGCCTAATTAACCGCCTAATTGCCTGCCTAATTAACTGCCTTATTGCCTGCCTAAAAAACTGCATGATTGCCTGCCTAATTAACTGTCTAATTGCCTCCCTAATTGCCTGCCTAATTAACTGCCTTATTGCCTGCCTAATTGCCTATCTAATTGCCTACCTAATTGTATGCCTAATTAACTGCCTTATTGCCTGCCTAATTAAGTGCCTAATTAACTGCCTAATTGCCTGCCTAAATAACTGCCTTATTGCCTGCCTAATTGCCTGTCTAATAACTGCCTATTGCCTGCCTTATTGCCTGCCTAATTGCCTGCCTAATTACCTGCCTATTTACCTGCCTAATTGCCTGTCTAATTGCCTGCCAATTTAACTGCCTAATGAACTGCCTAATCGTCTGCCTAATTAATTGCCTAATTGCCTGCCTAATTTCCTGCCTAATTAAGTGCATAATTAACTGCTTAATGGCCTGCCTAATTAAGTGCCTAATTAACTGCCTAATTGCCTGCCTAATTAACTGCCTAATTGACTGCCTTATTGTTTGCCTGTCTAAAAGCCTGCCTAATTGCTTGCCTAATTACTGCCTAATTGCCAGCCTAATAAACTGCCTAATTGCCTGCCTAATTGCCTGCCTAATTTCCTGCCTAATTAACTGCCTAATTGTCTATCTTATTGTCTATCTTATTGCCTGCCTAATTGTATGCCTTATTAACTAACTAATTGACTGCCTAATTAACTGCCAAATTGCCTGCCTAATAAAGTGCAAAATTACCTGCCAATTTGCCTGCCTAATTAACTGCCTAATTGCCTGCCTAATTAACTGCCTAACTGCCTGCCTAATTAACAGCCTAATAAACTGCCTTATTGCCTGCCTAATTGCCTGCCTAATTTCCTGCCTAATTAAGTGCCTAATTAACTGCCTAATTGTCTATCTTATTGCCTGCCTAATTGTATGCCTTATTAACTGCCTAATTGCCTGCCTAATTAACTGCCAAATTGCCTGCCTAATAAAGTGCAATATTACCTGCCAATTTGCCTGCCTAATTAACTGCCTAATTGCCTGCCTAATTAACTGCCTAATTGCCTGCCTAATTAACTGCCTAATTGCCTGCCTCATTAAGTGCCTAATTAACTGCCTAATTGCCTGCCTTAGTAACTGCCTAATTGCCTGCCTAATTGTTTGCCTGTCTAATAGTCTGCCTAATTGCCTGCCTAAGTGCCTGCCTAATTAACTGCCTAATTAACTGCCTAATTGCCTGCCTAATTAACTGCCTAATTGCCAGCCTAATAAACTGCCTAATTGCCTGCCTAATAAACTACCTAATTACCTGCGTAATTATCTGCCTAATAAACTGCCTAAATAACTGCCTAATTGCCTGCCTAATTAACTGCCTATATGCAAACCTAATCAAGTGCCTAATTAGATTTCTAATTTCCTGCCTAATTTCCTGCCTAATTAATGCCTAATTGCCTGCCTAATTGCCTGCCTAATTATCTGCCTAATTTACTGCCTAATTGCCTGCCTAATTGCCTGCCTAAATGCCTGCCTAAATGCCTGCCTAATTGCCTGCCTAATTGCCTGCATAATTAACTGCCTAATTGATTGCCTAATTGTTTGCCTGTCTAATAGCCTGCCTAATTGCCAGCCTAAGTTCCTGCCTCATTAACTGCCTATTTGCCTGCCTAATAAACTGCCTAATTGCCTACCTTATTTCCTGCTTAATTAAGTGCCTAATTAACTGCCTAATTGTCTATCTAATTGCCTGCTTAATTGTATGCCTTATTAACTGCCTAATTGTCTGCCTAATTAACTGCCTAATTGCCTGCCTAATTAAGTGTCTAATTAACTGCCTAATTGCCAGCTTAATTGCCTGCCTAATTAACTGCCTAATTGTTAGCTTAATTGCCTGCCTAATTAACTGCCTATTTGTTAGCTTAATTGCCTGCCTAATTGCCTGCCTAATTAACTGCCTTACTGCCTGCCTAATTGCCTATCTAATTGCCTCCCTTATTGTATGCCTAATTAAGTACCTAATAGCCTGCCTTATTAAGTGCCTAATAAACTGCCTAATTGCCTGCCTAATTACTGCCTAATTGCCTGCCTAATTATCTGCGTAATAAACTGCCTAATGCCTGCCTAATTAACTGCCTAATTGATTGCCTAATTGTTTGCCTGTCTAATAGCCTGCCTAATTGCCTGCCTAAATAAATGCCTAATTGCCTGCCTAATTAACTGCCTAATTGCCTGCCTAATTAACTGCCTAATTAACTGCCTAATTTCCTGGCTAATTATTTCCTAATTGCCTGCCTAATTGACTGCCTAATTGCCTGCCTAATTATCTGCCTAATTGCCTGCCTAATTGCCTGCTTAAATGCCTGCCTAATTGCCTGCCTAATTGCCTGCATAATTACTTACCTAATTAACTGCCTAATTACCCGCTAAATTGCCTGCCTAATTGCCTCCCTAATTAACTGCCTAATTGCCTGCCTAATTATTTGCCTGATTGCCTGCCTATTTAACTGCCTAAATGCCTGGCTAATTATATGCCTAATTGCCTGCCTAATTAACTGCCTAATTGCCTGCCTAATTAAGTGCCTAATAAACTGCCTAATTGCCTGCCTTATTAACTGCCTAATTGCCTGCCTAATTGTTTGCCTGTTTAATAGTCTGCCTAATTGCCTGCCTAAGTGCCTGCCTAATTAACTGCCTAATTGCCTGCCTAATAAACTGCCTAATTACCTGCGTAAATATCTGCCTAATAAACTGCCTAATTGCCTGCCTTATTGCCTGCCTAAATAAATGCCTAATTGCCAAGCCTAATTTCCTGCATAATTACTTGCTTAATTAACTACCTAATTGCCCGCTAAATTGCCTGCGTAATTGCCTGCCTAATTAACTGCCTAAATGCCTGCCTAATTAACTGCCTAATTGCCTGCCTAATTAACTGCCTAATTGCCTTCCTAATTAACTGCCTAATTGCCTGCCTAATTAACTGCCTAATTACCTGCCTGATTGTTTGCCTGTCTAATAGTCTGCGTAATTGCCTGCCTAAAAGCCTGCCTAATTAACTGCCTCTTTGCCTGCCTAATTAACTGCCTAATTGCCTGCCTAATAAACTGCCTAATTGCAAACCTAATAAAGTGCCTAATTAACTGCCTAATTTCCTGCCTAATTTCCTGCCTAATTAACTGCCTAATTGCCTGCCTAATTGTCTGCCTGTCTTATATCCTGCCTAATTGCCGGCCTAAGTGCCTGCCTAATTAACCGCCTAATTGCCTGCCTAATTAACTGCCTTATTGCCTGCCTAATTAACTGCATGATTGCCTGCCTAATTAACTGTCTAATTGCCTGCCTAATTGCCTGCCCAATTAACTGCCTAATTGCCTGCCTAATTACTGCCTTATTGCCTGATTAATTGCCTATCTAATTGCCTACATTATTGTATGCCTAATTAACTGCCTAATTGCCTGCCTAATTAACTGCTTAATTGCCTGCCTAATTAACTGCCTTATTGCCTGCCTAAT
>NW_026962862.1:10000-27778 GCF_032445375.1 Bacillus rossius redtenbacheri
GAACCATTACTTGGTTAAGACGATAGGACACGCGTTCCCCACCATTTCGCATCCAATCGAATTGCCGCACAAGAGCTCGTTACCTGAGAAAGGTATAGCATTGGCTCGCAGCTAGTGTATTGCAGTTCAGACAGATAGGCCACTTTAGATAGTTCTTAGTGTTCACAGTTATCACCAAGACTAGACCCATATGGATTTAATTCTTCAAGGAGCAGCGGTCCACCAATAAGAGAGATGAAGACATGTTTTCGGATGGCCACAACGCCCCCTCGCCACCCAAATGTGCATGTTTTAAGTGTACATTGGGAGTCGACGGAACATCGGGAGTCCGCTTGCTTTCTCCGGATCAGCTGCCACCCCCCTGATCTACCAGATAGACAAGAACATGTCTTCTCCACCAATCTCATCCACCGAAGCTCCGATCATGGCTTCTTCTACCTTTATACTGATATACCCCCACGGAGCAACATGCGGGCAAGGGAACTCTTGCTACCCTTCAGTAAAGCAGGTATCTCTTATAGATGGTGACTGCACCTTGGCCAGGATTGAAGACCGCGACTAACCCCTTTGAAACTTGTCTCTCAGGGAGCTGCGATCCATCAAACATTTCATTGTTAACAGAGGGGAACCATTACTTGGTTAAGACGATAGGACACGCGTTCCCCACCATTTCGCATCCAATCGAATTGCCGCACAAGAGCTCGTTACCTAAGAAAGGTATAGCATTGGCTCGCAGCTAGTGTATTGCAGTTCAGACAGATAGGCCACTTTAGATAGTTCTTAGTGTTCACAGTTATCACCAAGACTAGACCCATATGGAATTAATTCTTCAAGGAGCAGCGGTCCACCAATAAGAGAGATGAAGACATGTTTTCGGATGGCCACAACGCCCCCTCGCCACCCAAATGTGCATGTTTCAAGTGTACATTGGGAGTCGACGGAACATCGGGAGTCCGCTTGCTTTCTCCGGATCAGCTGCCACCCCCCTGATCTACCAGATAGACAAGAACATGTCTTCTCCGCCAATCTCATCCACCGAAGCTCCGATCATGGCTTCTTCTACCTTTATACTGATATACCCCCACGGAGCAACATGCGGGCAAGGGAACTCTTGCTACCCTTCAGTAAAGCAGGTATCTCTTATAGATGGTGACTGCACCTTGGCCAGGATTGAAGACCGCGACTAACCCCTTTGAAACTTGTCTCTCAGGGAGCTGCGATCCATCAAACATTTCATTGTTAACAGAGGGGAACCATTACTTGGTTAAGACGACCGGACACGCGTTCCCCACCATTTCGCATCCAATCGAATCGCCGCACAAGAGCTCGTTACCTGAGAAAGGTATAGCATTGGCTCGCAGCTTGTGTATTGCAGTTCAGACAGATAGGCCACTTTAGATAGTTCTTCGTGTTCACAGTTAAGACCACGGCTAGACCCATATGGAATTAATTCTTCAAGGAGCAGCGGTACACCAAGCATTTCATTGTGTACTAGAAAGCACCTCTACCATGTAACAAACATACGACCACCAAATTTCTGCTTACTTCCCCCAGCGGATAGTATTTGCTAGTATCATCCACAAAGTAAATCAATTTTTTCAATGTACCGCTTCTTGGGGGAACTGGGCATGAATCAATCAAGCATTTTGAGGTAGCATGTCCGCTTCACCGCGAGGTGCTCTGAATACCATTATACATTCTTTTTCATCATCCACTTTCAGACCACTACAAGACCCATACTGAATTAATTCCTCAAGGAGCTGCAGTCCACAAAACATTTTACTGTGTACTAGAGGGCACCTCCACCATGTAACAGAAAACATACAACCTTCTTAATTTAATTCTGCATTGTTTCCCAGACGATTTGTTAGCCATACAACAGTACCATCCACAGTAATTCACCTCTTTGAAATCCAATGCATTGTAGAGAAACTGAGGTGGTAGCATTCAAACCGTTCTGTAATGTTAATTCTGCTTCATAGAAAGGTGCTACAGGTTCCACAATAATTAATTGGATATTTTTGCAATATATATAGGGCGAGAAAACTCGGGGGGACTCCCTTTTCATTTATGTACATATTCTTTCCATATTGCAAATAATTCCAATTTTTCCCGATTGCATGTCCCCCTAATATACCCAAAATGGGCCTATCGATGGGTTCACAAAGGTACCCAAAATATGAGATTTTGACTGAAAGAGGCTGGCTAACTTCCGGGAACATGATCATAGGAAATAGGTCAAAATCCCGAATCGCAGTTGTTTACGAACAACCACGAACGGAGACTTAAAATAACCTATAAGGCTGGAATTCATGGGGCCTGTATAACAGGCATTTACACAGACTCTCGGGAGGGAGGGCTCTGTGGCCGGGAGAATTTTCTGGCTCCCCGCCCGAAACTTTTCAGAGTCCCTAATGCCTGCTTGAATGTGAATAAGCAGAGCCCGGTAGCTGATATTTTGCCGGGGTGTGGAGGCCCCGGTCGCCGCCAAATTCCTCTGGTCACAGCTTGTGTTAATACACATGTTAATTTTACATGCAAACCACCAATGACAATTTTCCTCGGCCGCGGAGGCCTCGGTCGCCGCCAGAATTTTCTGGTTCCCGCTCAATATATTGCAGAGTCCTGCAGGCCTGCTTCTGTAGGAATATGCAGAGCCCGGTAGCTGATATTTTGCCGGGGTGAGGAGGCCTCGGTCGCCGCCAAATTCCTCTCATCCCAGCTTGTGTTAATACACATGTTAATTTTACATGCAAAACCACCAATTACCATTTCCTCGGCCGCGGAGGCCTCGGTCGCCGGGAGATTTTCCTGGCTCCCCGCTCAATATACTGCACAGTCCCGCAGGCCTGTCTCCAGTGGAATACACACAGTCCGAGAGCCGAAAATTTGCCGGGGTGTGGAGGCCTCGGTCGCCAACAGATTGCCATAGGCTCTGGCTGCAATATTTACCGTGTATTTTTTCCCTCCAGAGACACCACTACACCCTATATAACCCAAAATGGGCCTTGACGCGTGTACACGCGGAGCCCGAGCGCCGAGAGTTCTCCCGGCCGCGGAGGCCTCGGTCGCCGGGAGAATTTCAACGGCCCCTGCTCGAAATTTTTCTAAGTCCAGAATGCCTGCTTCTCCCAGCCTGTGTTAATACACATGTTAATTTAACATGTAAAATCACCAAGGACCATTTCCTCGGCCGCGGAGGCCTCGGTCACCGCCAGAATTTTCTGGCTGCCCGCTCCCCATGGGTAGACGCGCTGCCCAAGCGCCGAGAGTTCTCCCGGCCGCGGAGGCCTCGGTCGCCGGGAGAATTTCTCCGGCCCCTGCTCGAAATTTTTCAAAGTCCAGAATGCCTGCTTCTCCCAGCATGTGTTAATACACATGTTAATTTAACATGTAATATTACCAATGACCTTTTCCTCGGCCGCGGAGGCCTCGGTCGCCGCCAGAATTTTCTGGCTGCCCGCTCCCCATGGGTAGACGCGGAGCCCGAGCGCCGAGAGTTCTCCCGGCCGCGGAGGCCTCGGTCGCCGGGAGAATTTCTCCGGCCCCTGCTCGAAATTTTTCAAAGTCCAGAATGCCTAGTTCTCCCAGCCTGTGTTAATACACATGTTAATTTAACATGTAAAATTACCAAGGATTATTATCCCGGCCGCAGAGGCCTCGGTCGCCGCCAGAAATTTCTGGCTCCCCGCTCAATGTATTGCAGAGTCCCGCAGGCTTGCTTCTCCAAGCCTGTGTTAATACACATGTTAATTTAACATGTAAAATTACAGAGGATTATTTCCCCGGCCGCGGAGGCCTCGGTCGCCGCCAGAATTTTCTGGCTGCCCGCTCAATGTATTGCAGAGTCCCGCAGGCTTGCTTCTCCAAGCCTGTGTTAATACACATGTTAATTTAACATGCAAAATCACCAATGACAAATTCCTCGGCCGCGGAGGCCTCGATCGCCGGGAAAATGTTCTGGCTCCCTGCTCGAATTTTTTTTCTAAGTCCCGATTCGCTATTACAGGCTGGCGCACGGAGTCCGAGGGGCGTAAATATGCCGGGTAGTGGTGCCTTCCGTCGCCGAGACATTTTACAATTGCCTGGGAGCAGTATTTAACATGTTAATTTTTTCCCCTCGTGACACCACTACCCCCTATATAACGCAAAATGGGCCTTGCCAAGGGGGCGCGCAACGCCCGAGCGCGGGCGTTTTTCCCGGCCGCCGAGACCTCCATCGCCGGGAGAATGTCTTCAGCTATTTGCTAGATTTCCCGATTCGCCCCGCACGACAAACAACCACGAACGAGGTGGTTTTCGAGAGTTCTCCCGGCCGCGGAGGCCTCGGTCGCAGGGAGAATTTCCCTGGCCCCTGCTCGAAATTTTTCTAAGTCCAGAATGCCTGCATCTCCCAGCCTGTGTTAAAACACATGTTAATTTAACATGTAAAATTACCAATGACCATTTCCTCGGCCGCAGAGGCCTCGGTCGCAGCCAGAATTTTCTGGCTCCCTGCTCAATATATTGCAGAGTCCCGCATGCTTGCTTCTCCAAGCCTGTGTTAATACACATGTTAATTTAACATGTAAAATTACCGAGGATTATTTCCCCGGCCGCGGAGGCCTCGGTCGCCGCCAGAAATTTCTGGCTCCCCGCTCAATATATTGCAGCGACCCGCAGGCTTGCTTCTCCCAGCCTGTGTTAATACACATGTTAATTTAACATGTAAAATCACCAAGGACCATTTCCTCGGCCGCGGAGGCCTCGGTCGCCGCCAGAATTTTCTGGCTGCCCGCTCCCCATGTGTAGACGCGGAGCCCGAGCGCCGAGAGTTCTCCCGGCCGCGGAGGCCTCGTAGCCGGGAGAATTTCTCGGGCCCCTGCTCGAAATTTTTCTAAGTCCAGAATGCCTGCTTCTCCCAGCCTGTGTTAATACACATGTTAATTTAACATGTAATTTTACCAATGACCTTTTCCTCGGCCGCGGAGGCCTCGGTCGCCGCCAGAATTTTCTGGCTCCCGGCTCAATATATTACAGAGTCCCGCAGGCCTGTCTCCAGTGGAATACACACAGTCCGAGAGCCGAAAATTTGCCGGGGTGTGGAGGCCTCGGTCGCCAACAGATTGCCATAGGCTCTGGCTGCAATATTTACCGTGTATTTTTTCCCTCCAGAGACACCACTACCCCCTATAAAACCCAAAATAGGCCTTGCGGTGGGTACACGCAGAGCCCGAGCGCCGAAGTTCTCCCGGCCGCGGAGGCCTCGGTCGCCGGGAGAATTTCTCCGGCCCCTGCTCGAAATTTTTCAAAGTCCAGAATGCCTGCTTCTCCCAGCCTGTGTTAATACACATGTTAATTTAACATGTTAAATTATCGAGGATTATTTCCCCGGCCGTGGAGGCCTCGGTCGCCGCCAGAATTTTCTGGCTCCCCGCTCAATATATTGCAGAGTCCCGCAGGCTTGCTTCTCCCAGCCTGTGTTAATACACATGTTAATTTAACATGTAAAATCACCGAGGACCATTTCCTCGGCCGCGGAGGCCTCGGTCGCCGCCAGAATTTTCTGGCTCACCTCTCAATGTATTGCAGAGTCCCGCAGGCTTGGTTCTCCAAGCCTGTGTTAATACACATGTTAATTTAACATGTAAAATTACCGAGGATTATTTCCCCGGCCGCGGAGGCCTCGGTCGCCGCCAGAATTTTCTGGCTCCCCGCTCAATGTATTGCAGAGTCCCGCAGGCTTGGTTCTCCAAGCCTGTGTTAATACACATGTTAATTTAACATGTAAAATTACCGAGGATTATTTCCCCGGCCACGGAGGCCTCGGTCGCCGACAGAATTGTCTGGCTCCCTGCTCGAATTTTTTCTAAGTCCCGATTCGCTATTACAGGCTGGCGCACGGAGTCAGAGGGGCGGGAATTCGCCGGGTAGTGGTGCCTTCCGTCGCCGAGACATTTTTCTATTGCCTGGAAGCTGTATTTAACATGTTAATTTTTTCCCCCTCGGGACACCACTACCCCCTATATAACCCAACATGGGCCTTGCCGCGGGTACACGCGGAGCCCGAGCGCCGAGTGTTCTCCCGGCCGCGGAGGCCTCGGTCGCCGGGAGAATTTCTCCGGCCCCTGCTCGAAATTTTTCAAAGTCCAGAATGCCTGCTTCTCCCAGCCTGTGTTAATACACATGTTAATTTAACATGTTAAATTACCGAGGATTATTTCCCCGGCCGTGGAGGCCTCGGTCGCCGCCAGAATTTTCTGGCTCCCCGCTCAATATATTGCAGAGTCCCGCAGGCTTGCTTTTCCCAGCCTGTGTTAATACACATGTTAATTTAACATGTAAAATTACCAATGACCATTTCCTCGGCCGCAGAGGCCTCGGTCGCCGCCAGAATTTTCTGGCTCCCCGCTCAATGTATTGCAGAGTCCCGCAGGCATGCTTCTCCAAGCCTGTGTTAATACACATGTTAATTTAACATGTTAAATTACCGAGGATTATTTCCCCGGCCGTGGAGGCCTCGGTCGCCGCCAGAATTTTCTGGCTCCCCGCTCAATATATTGCAGAGTCCCGCAGGCTTGCTTTTCCCAGCCTGTGTTAATACACATGTTAATTTAACATGTAAAATCACCAAGGACCATTTCCTCGGCCGCGGAGGCCTCGGTCGCCGCCAGAATTTTCTGGCTTCCCGCTCCCCATGGGTAGACGCGGAGCCCGAGCGCCGAGAGTTCTCCCGGCCGCGGAGGCCTCGGTCGCCGGGAGAATTCTCTCCGGCCCCTGCTCGAAATTTTTCAAAGTCTAGAATGCCTAGTTCTCCCAGCCTGTGTTAATACACATGTTAATTTAACATGTAAAATTACCAAGGATTATTATCCCGGCCGCAGAGGCCTCGGTCGCCGCCAGAAATTTCTGGCTCCCCGCTCAATGTATTGCAGCGTCCCGCAGGCTTGCTTCTCCAAGCCTGTGTTAATACACATGTTAATTTAACATGTAAAATTACAGAGGATTATTTCCCCGGCCGCGGAGGCCTCGGTCGCCGCCAGAATTTTCTGGCTGCCCGCTCAATGTATTGCAGAGTCCCGCAGGCTTGCTTCTCCAAGCCTGTGTTAATACACATGTTAATTTAACATGCAAAATCACCAATGACAAATTCCTCGGCCGCGGAGGCCTCGATCGCCGGGAAAATGTTCTGGCTCCCTGCTCGAATTTTTTTTCTAAGTCCCGATTCGCTATTACAGGCTGGCGCACGGAGTCCGAGGGGCGTAAATATGCCGGGTAGTGGTGCCTTCCGTCGCCGAGACATTTTACAATTGCCTGGGAGCAGTATTTAACATGTTAATTTTTTCCCCTCGGGACACCACTACCCCCTATATAACCCAAAATGGGCCTTGCCAAGGGGGCGCGCAACGCCCGAGCGCGGGCGTTTTTCCCGGCCGCCGAGGCCTCCATCGCCGGGAGAATGTCTTCAGCTATTTGCTAGATTTCCCGATTCGCCCCGCACGGCAAACAACCACGAACGAGGTGGTTTTCGAGAGTTCTCCCGGCCGCGGAGGCCTCGGTCGCCGGGAGAATTTCTCGGGCCCCTGCTCGAAATTTTTCTAAGTCCAGAATGCCTGCATCTCCCAGCCTGTGTTAAAACACATGTTAATTTAACATGTAAAATTACCAATGACCATTTCCTCGGCCGCAGAGGCCTCGGTCGCAGCCAGAATTTTCTGGCTCCCTGCTCAATATATTGCAGAGTCCCGCATGCTTGCTTCTCCCAGCCTGTGTTAATACACATGGTTATTTAACATGTAAAATTACCGAGGATTATTTCCCTGGCCGCAGAGGCCGCGGTCGCCGCCAGAATTTTCTGGCTCCCCGCTCAATGTATTGCAGAGTCCCGCAGGCTTGCTTCTCCAAGCCTGTGTTAATACACATGTTAATTTAACATGTAAAATTACCGAGGATTATTTCCCCGGCCGCGGAGGCCTCGGTCGCCGCCAGAATTTTCTGGCTCCCCGCTCAATATATTGCAGCGACCCGCAGGCTTGCTTCTCCCAGCCTGTGTTAATACACATGTTAATTTAACATGTAAAATTACCGAGGATTATTTCCCCGGCCGCGGAGGCTTCGGTCGCCGCCAGAATTTTCTGGCTCCCGGCTCAATATATTACAGAGTCCCGCAGGCCTGTCTCCAGTGGAATACACACAGTCCGAGAGCCGAAAATTTGCCGGGGTGTGGAGGCCTCGGTCGCCAACAGATTGCCATAGGCTCTGGCTGCAATATTTACCGTGTATTTTTTCCCTCCAGAGACACCACTACCCCCTATATAACCCAAAATGGGCCTTGCGGCGTGTACACGCGGAGCCCGAGCGCCGAAGTTCTCCCGGCCGCGGAGGCCTCGGTCGCCGGGAGAATTTCTCCGGCCCCTGCTCGAAATTTTTCAAAGTCCAGAATGCCTGCTTCTCCCAGCCTGTGTTAATACACATGTTAATTTAACATGTAAAATTACCGAGGATTATTTCCCCGGCCGCGGAGGCCTCGGTCGCCGCCAGAATTTTCTGGCTCCCCGCTCAATGTATTGCAGAGTCCCGCAGGCTTGCTTCTCCCAGCCTGTGTTAATACACATGTTAATTTAACATGTAAAATCATTGAGGACCATTTCCTCGGCCGCGGAGGCCTCGGTCGCCGCCAGAATTTTCTGGCTCCCCGCTCAATGTATTGCAGAGTCCCGCAGGCTTGCTTCTCCCAGCCTGTGTTAATACACATGTTAATTTAACATGTAAAATCAACAAGGACCATTTCCTCGGCCGCGGAGGCCTCGGTCGCCGCCAGAATTTTCTGGCTGCCCGCTCCCCATTGGTAGACGCGGAGCCCGAGCGCCGAGAGTTCTCCCGGCCGCGGAGGCCTCGGTCGCCGGGAGAATTTCTCCGGCCCCTGCTCGAAATTTTTCAAAGTCCAGAATGCCTGCTTCTCCCAGCATGTGTTAATACACATGTTAATTTAACATGTAATATTACCAATGACCTTTTCCTCGTCCGCGGAGGCCTCGGTCGCCGCCAGAATTTTCTGGCTGCCCGCTCCCCATGGGTAGACGCGCTGCCCGAGCGCCGAGATTTCTCCCGGCCGCGGAGGCCTCTGTCGCCGGGAGAATTTCTCTGGCCCCTGCTCGAAATTTTTCAAAGTCCAGAATGCCTAGTTCTCCCAGCCTGTGTTAATACACATGTTAATTTAACATGTAAAATTACCAAGGATTATTATCCCGGCCGCAGAGGCCTCGGTCGCCGCCAGAAATTTCTGGCTCCCCGCTCAATGTATTGCAGAGACCCGCAGGCTTGCTTCTCCAAGCCTGTGTTAATACACATGTTAATTTAACATGTAAAATTACCGAGGATTATTTCCCCGGCCGCGGAGGCCTCGATCGCCGCCAGAAATTTCTGGCTCCCCGCTCAATATATTGCAGCGACCCGCAGGCTTGCTTCTCCCAGCCTGTGTTAATACACATGTTAATTTAACATGTAAAATCACCAAGGACCATTTCCTCGGCCGCGGAGGCCTCGGTCGCCGCCAGAATTTTCTGGCTGCCCGCTCCCCATGTGTAGACGCGGAGCCCGAGCGCCGAGAGTTCTCCCGGCCGCGGAGGCCTCGGTCGCCGCCAGAATTTTCTGGCTCCCCGCTCAATGTATTGCAGAGTCCCGCAGGCTTGCTTCTCCAAGCCTGTGTTAATACACATGTTAATTTAACATGCAAAATCACCAATGACAATTTCCTCGGCCGCGGAGGCCTCCATCGCCGGGAGAATTTTCTGGCTCTCTGCTCGAATTTTTTCTAAGTCCCGATTCGCTATTACAGGCTGGCGCACGGAGTCCGAGGGGCGGAAATATGCCGGGTAGTGGTGCCTTCCGTCGCCGAGACATTTTACAATTGCCTGGGAGCAGTATTTAACATGTTAATTTTTTCCCCCTCGGGACACCACTACCCCCTATATAACCCAAAATGGGCCATGCAATGGGTGCCCACAACGCCCGAGCGCGGGCATTTTTCCCGGGCGCCGAGGCCTCGATCGCCGGGAGAATGTCTCCAGCTATTTGCATGATGTCCCGATTCGCCCCACAAGGCGAACAACCACGAACGAGGTGGTTTTCGTTCGTGGTTGTTTTCGTTCGTGGTTGTTTACTGTTCGTGGTTGTTTTCATTCGTGGTTGTTGTGCGTTCGTGGTTGTTGTCGTTCGGGGTTGTTTTCCGTTCGTGGTTGTTGTCGTTCGTGGTTGTTGTCGTTCGTGGTTGTTGTCGTTCGTGGTTGTTTTCCGTTCGTGGTTGTTTTACGTTCGTGGTTGTTTTCGAGGCAATTGGTACTTTGAAAATTTCAATCGGTTAGCTAGAAAAAATTCTCCCGGCGGTGATTGCCTTGATCGCCGGGAGAATTTTCTGGCTCCCCGATAAAATTTTTTCCAAGTCCCGATTCGCTCTTACTAGCTGGCGCACGGAGTCCGAGGGGCGGGAATTCGCCGGGTAGTGGTGTGTTCCGTCGCCGAGACATTTTCCTATTGCCTGGAAGCAGTATTTAACATGTTAATTTTTTCCCCCTCGGGACACCACTACCCCCTATATAACACAAAATGGGCCTTGCCGCGGGTACACCCGGAGCCCGAGCGCCGAGAGTTCTCCCGGCCGCAGAGGCCTCGGTCGCCGGGAGATTTTCTCCGGCCCCTGCTCGAAATTTTCCAAAGTCCAGAATGCCTGCTTCTCCCAGCCTGTGTTAATACACATGTTAATTTAACATGTAAAATCACCAAGGACCATTTCCTCGGCCGCGGAGGCCTCGGTCGCCGCCAGAATTTTCTGGCTGCCCGCTCCCCAAGGGTAGACGCGGAGCCCGAGCGCCGAGAGTTCTCCCGGCCGCGGAGGCCTCGGTCGCCGGGAGAATTTCTCCGGCCCCTGCTCGAAATTTTTCAAAGTCCAGAATGCCTGCTTCTCCCAGCATGTGTTAATACACATGTTAATTTAACATGTAATATTACCAATGACCTTTTCCTCGGCCGCGGAGGCCTCGGTCGCCGCCAGAATTTTCTGGCTGCCCGCTCCCCATGGGTAGACGCGGAGCCCGAGCGCCGAGAGTTCTCCCGGCCGCGGAGGCCTCGGTCGCCGGGAGAATTTCTCCGGCCCCTGCTCGAAATTTTTCAAAGTCCAGAATGCCTAGTTCTCCCAGCCTGTGTTAATACACATGTTAATTTAACATGTAAAATTACCAAGGATTATTATCCCGGCCGCAGAGGCCTCGGTCGCCGCCAGAAATTTCTGGCTCCCCGCTCAATGTATTGCAGAGTCCCGCAGGCTTGCTTCTCCAAGCCTGTGTTAATACACATGTTAATTTAACATGTAAAATTACAGAGGATTATTTCCCCGGCCGCGGAGGCCACGGTCGCCGCCAGAATTTTCTGGCTGCCCGCTCAATGTATTGCAGAGTCCCGCAGGCTTGCTTCTCCAAGCCTGTGTTAATACACATGTTAATTTAACATGCAAAATCACCAATGACAAATTCCTCGGCCGCGGAGGCCTCGATCGCCGGGAAAATGTTCTGGCTCCCTGCTCGAATTTTTTTTCTAAGTCCCGATTCGCTATTACAGGCTGGCGCACGGAGTCCGAGGGGCGTAAATATGCCGGGTAGTGGTGCCTTCCGTCGCCGAGACATTTTACAATTGCCTGGGAGCAGTATTTAACATGTTAATTTTTTCCCCTCGGGACACCACTACCCCCTATATAACCCAAAATGGGCCTTGCCAAGGGGGCGCGCAACGCCCGAGCGCGGGCGTTTTTCCCGGCCGCCGAGGCCTCCATCGCCGGGAGAATGTCTTCAGCTATTTGCTAGATTTCCCGATTCGCCCCGCACGGCAAACAACCACGAACGAGGTGGTTTTCGAGAGTTCTCCCGGCCGCAGAGGCCTCGGTCGCCGGGAGAATTTCTCGGGCCCCTGCTCGAAATTTTTCTAAGTCCAGAATGCCTGCATCTCCCAGCCTGTGTTAAAACACATGTTAATTTAACATGTAAAATTACCAATGACCATTTCCTCGGCCGCAGAGGCCTCGGTCGCAGCCAGAATTTTCTGGCTCCCTGCTCAATATATTGCAGAGTCCCGCATGCTTGCTTCTCCCAGCCTGTGTTAATACACATGGTTATTTAACATGTAAAATTACCGAGGATTATTTCCCTGGCCGCAGAGGCCGCGGTCGCCGCCAGAATTTTCTGGCTCCCCGCTCAATGTATTGCAGAGTCCCGCAGGCTTGCTTCTCCAAGCCTGTGTTAATACACATGTTAATTTAACATGTAAAATTACCGAGGATTATTTCCCCGGCCGCGGAGGCCTCGGTCGCCGCCAGAATTTTCTGGCTCCCCGCTCAATATATTGCAGCGACCCGCAGGCTTGCTTCTCCCAGCCTGTGTTAATACACATGTTAATTTAACATGTAAAATTACCGAGGATTATTTCCCCGGCCGCGGAGGCCTCGGTCGCCGCCAGAATTTTCTGGCTCCCGGCTCAATATATTACAGAGTCCCGCAGGCCTGTCTCCAGTGGAATACACACAGTCCGAGAGCCGAAAATTTGCCGGCGTGTGGAGGCCTCGGTCGCCAACAGATTGCCATAGGCTCTGGCTGCAATATTTACCGTGTATTTTTTCCCTCCAGAGACACCACTACCCCCTATATAACCCAAAATGGGCCTTGCGGCGGGTACACGCGGAGCCCGAGCGCCGAAGTTCTCCCGGCCGCGGAGGCCTCGGTCGCCGGGAGAATTTCTCCGGCCCCTGCTCGAAATTTTTCAAAGTCCAGAATGCCTGCTTCTCCCAGCCTGTGTTAATACACATGTTAATTTAACATGTAAAATTACCGAGGATTATTTCCCCGGCCGCGGAGGCCTCGGTCGCCGCCAGAATTTTCTGGCTCCCCGCTCAATGTATTGCAGAGTCCCGCAGGCTTGCTTCTCCCAGCCTGTGTTAATACACATGATAATTTAACATGTAAAATCATTGAGGACCATTTCCTCGGCCGCGGAGGCCTCGGTCGCCGCCAGAATTTTCTGGCTCCCCGCTCAATGTATTGCAGAGTCCCGCAGGCTTGCTTCTCCCAGCCTGTGTTAATACACATGTTAATTTAACATGTAAAATCAACAAGGACCATTTCCTCGGCCGCGGAGGCCTCGGTCGCCGCCAGAATTTTCTGGCTGCCCGCTCCCCATTGGTAGACGCGGAGCCCGAGCGCCGAGAGTTCTCCCGGCCGCGGAGGCCTCGGTCGCCGGGAGAATTTCTCCGGCCCCTGCTCGAAATTTTTCAAAGTCCAGAATGCCTGCTTCTCCCAGCATGTGTTAATACACATGTTAATTTAACATGTAATATTACCAATGACCTTTTCCTCGGCCGCGGAGGCCTCGGTCGCCGCCAGAATTTTCTGGCTGCCCGCTCCCCATGGGTAGACGCGCTGCCCGAGCGCCGAGAGTTCTCCCGGCCGCGGAGGCCTCGGTCGCCGGGAGAATTTCTCCGGCCCCTGCTCGAAATTTTTCAAAGTCCAGAATGCCTAGTTCTCCCAGCCTGTGTTAATACACCTGTTAATTTAACATGTAAAATTACCAAGGATTATTATCCCGGCCGCAGAGGCCTCGGTCGCCGCCAGAAATTTCTGGCTCCCCGCTCAATGTATTGCAGAGTCCCGCAGGCTTGCTTCTCCAAGCCTGTGTTAATACACATGTTAATTTAACATGTAAAATTACCGAGGATTATTTCCCCGGCCGCGGAGGCCTCGGTCGCCGCCAGAAATTTCTGGCTCCCCGCTCAATATATTGCAGCGACCCGCAGGCTTGCTTCTCCCAGCCTGTGTTAATACACATGTTAATTTAACATGTAAAATCACCAAGGACCATTTCCTCGGCCGCGGAGGCCTCGGTCGCCGCCAGAATTTTCTGGCTGCCCGCTCCCCATGTGTAGACGCGGAGCCCGAGCGCCGAGAGTTCTCCCGGCCGCGGAGGCCTCGGTCGCCGCCAGAATTTTCTGGCTCCCCGCTCAATGTATTGCAGAGTCCCGCAGGCTTGCTTCTCCAAGCCTGTGTTAATACACATGTTAATTTAACATGCAAAATCACCAATGACAATTTCCTCGGCCGCGGAGGCCTCCATCGCCGGGAGAATTTTCTGGCTCTCTGCTCGAATTTTTTCTAAGTCCCGATTCGCTATTACAGGCTGGCGCACGGAGTCCGAGGGGCGGAAATATGCCGGGTAGTGGTGCCTTCCGTCGCCGAGACATTTTACAATTGCCTGGGAGCAGTATTTAACATGTTAATTTTTTCCCCCTCGGGACACCACTACCCCCTATATAACCCAAAATGGGCCATGCAATGGGTGCCCACAACGCCCGAGCGCGGGCATTTTTCCCGGGCGCCGAGGCCTCGATCGCCGGGAGAATGTCTCCAGCTATTTGCATGATGTCCCGATTCGCCCCACAAGGCGAACAACCACGAACGAGGTGGTTTTCGTTCGTGGTTGTTTTCGTTCGTGGTTGTTTACCGTTCGTGGTTGTTTTCATTCGTGGTTGTTGTGCGTTCGTGGTTGTTGTCGTTCGGGGTTGTTTTCCGTTCGTGGTTGTTGTCGTTCGTGGTTGTTGTCGTTCGTGGTTGTTGTCGTTCGTGGTTGTTTTCCGTTCGTGGTTGTTTTACGTTCGTGGTTGTTTTCGAGGCAATTGGTACTTTGAAAATTTCAATCGGTTAGCTAGAAAAAATTCTCCCGGCGGTGATTGCCTTGATCGCCGGGAGAATTTTCTGGCTCCCCGATAAAATTTTTTCCAAGTCCCGATTCGCTCTTACAAGCTGGCGCACGGAGTCCGAGGGGCGGGAATTCGCCGGGTAGTGGTGCGTTCCGTCGCCGAGACATTTTCCTATTGCCTGGAAGCAGTATTTAACATGTTAATTTTTTC
The DNA here is from genome assembly GCF_032445375.1 of Bacillus rossius redtenbacheri. Taxonomy (NCBI): domain Eukaryota; kingdom Metazoa; phylum Arthropoda; class Insecta; order Phasmatodea; family Bacillidae; genus Bacillus; species Bacillus rossius. The sequence goes on from NW_026962862.1 coordinate 24,924, forward strand.
CCCCTCGGGACACCACTACCCCCTATATAACACAAAATGGGCCTTGCCGCGGGTACACCCGGAGCCCGAGCGCCGAGAGTTCTCCCGGCCGCAGAGGCCTCGGTCGCCGGGAGAATTTCTCCGGCCCCTGCTCGAAATTTTCCAAAGTCCAGAATGCCTGCTTCTCCCAGCCTGTGTTAATACACATGTTAATTTAACATGTAAAATTACCAAGGACCATTTCCTCGGCCGCGGAGGCCTCGGTCGCCGCCAGAATTTTCTGGCTGCCCGCTCCCCATGGGTAGACGCGGAGCCCGAGCGCCGAGAGTTCTCCCGGCCGCGGAGGCCTCGGTCGCCGGGAGAATTTCTCCGGCCCCTGCTCGAAATTTTTCAAAGTCCAGAATGCCTGCTTCTCCCAGCATGTGTTAATACACATGTTAATTTAACATGTAATATTACCAATGACCTTTTCCTCGGCCGCGGAGGCCTCGGTCGCCGCCAGAATTTTCTGGCTGCCCGCTCCCCATGGGTAGACGCGGAGCCCGAGCGCCGAGAGTTCTCCCGGCCGCGGAGGCCTCGGTCGCCGGGAGAATTTCTCCGGCCCCTGCTCGAAATTTTTCAAAGTCCAGAATGCCTAGTTCTCCCAGCCTGTGTTAATACACATGTTAATTTAACATGTAAAATTAACAAGGATTATTATCCCGGCCGCAGAGGCCTCGGTCGCCGCCAGAAATTTCTGGCTCCCCGCTCAATGTATTGCAGAGTCCCGCAGGCTTGCTTCTCCAAGCCTGTGTTAATACACATGTTAATTTAACATGTAAAATTACAGAGGATTATTTCCCCGGCCGCGGAGGCCTCGGTCGCCGCCAGAATTTTCTGGCTGCCCGCTCAATGTATTGCAGAGTCCCGCAGGCTTGCTTCTCCAAGCCTGTGTTAATACACATGTTAATGTAACATGCAAAATCACCAATGACAAATTCCTCGGCCGCGGAGGCCTCGATCGCCGGGAAAATGTTCTGGCTCCCTGCTCGAATTTTTTTTCTAAGTCCCGATTCGCTATTACAGGCTGGCGCACGGAGTCCGAGGGGCGTAAATATGCCGGGTAGTGGTGCCTTCCGTCGCCGAGACATTTTACAATTGCCTGGGAGCAGTATTTAACATGTTAATTTTTTCCCCTCGGGACACCACTACCCCCTATATAACCCAAAATGGGCCTTGCCAAGGGGGCGCGCAACGCCCGAGCGCGGGCGTTTTTCCCGGCCGCCGAGGCCTCCATCGCCGGGAGAATGTCTTCAGCTATTTGCTAGATTTCCCGATTCGCCCCGCACGGCAAACAACCACGAACGAGGTGGTTTTCGAGAGTTCTTCCGGCCGCGGAGGCCTCGGCCGCCGGGAGAATTTCTCCGGCCCCTGTTCGAAATTTTTCTAAGACCAGAATGCCTGCATCTCCCAGCCTGTGTTAATACACATGTTAATTTAACATGTAAAATCACCAAGGACCATTTCCTCGGCCGCGGAGGCCTCGGTCGCCGCCAGAATTTTCTGGCTGCCCGCTCCCCATGGGTAGACGCGGAGCCCGAGCGCCGAGAGTTCTCCCGGCCGCGGAGGCCTCGGTCGCCGGGAGAATTTCTGCGGCCCCTGCTCGAAATTTTTCAAAGTCCAGAATGCCTGCTTCTCCCAGCATGTGTTAATACACATGTTAATTTAACATGTAATATTACCAATGACCTTTTCCTCGGCCGCGGAGGCCTCGGTCGCCGCCAGAATTTTCTGGCTGCCCGCTCCCCATGGGTAGACGCGGAGCCCGAGCGCCGAGAGTTCTCCCGGCCGCGGAGGCCTCGGTCGCCGGGAGAATTTCTCCGGCCCCTGCTCGAAATTTTTCAAAGTCCAGAATGCCTGCTTCTCCCAGCATGTGTTAATACACATGTTAATTTAACATGTAAAATTACCAAGGATTATTATCCCGGCCGCGGAGGCCTCGGTCGCCGCCAGAATTTTCTGGCTCCCCGCTCAATATATTGCAGAGTCCCGCAGGCTTGTTTCTCCCAGCCAGTGTTAATACACATGTTAATTTAACATGTAAAATCACCGATGACCATTTCCTCGGCCGCGGAGGTCTCGGTCACCGCCAGAATTTTCTGGCTCCCTGCTCGAATTTTTTCTAAGTCCCGATTCGCTATTATAGGCTGGCGCACGGATTCCGAGGGGCGGGAATTCGCCGGGTAGTGGTGCCTTCCGTCGCCGAGACATTTCTCTATTGCCTGGAAGCTGTATTTAACATGTTAATTTTTACCCCTCGGGACACCACTACCCCCTATATAACCCAAAATGGACCTTGCCGCGGGTACACGCGGAGCCCGAGCGCCGAGAGTTCTCCCGGCCGCGGAGGCCTCGGTCGCCGCCAGAATTTTCTGGCTCCCCGCTCAATGTATTGCAGAGTCCCGCAGGCTTGCTTCTCCAAGCCTGTGTTAATACACATGTTAATTTAACATGCAAAATCACCAATGACAATTTCCTCGGCCGCGGAGGCCTCCATCGCCGGGAGAATTTTCTGGCTCTCTGCTCGAATTTTTTCTAAGTCCCGATTCGCTATTACAGGCTGGCGCACGGAGTCCGAGGGGCGGAAATATGCCGGGTAGTGGTGCCTTCCGTCGCCGAGACATTTCTCTATTGCCTGGAAGCTGTATTTAACATGTTAATTTTTTCCCCTCGGGACACCACTACCCCCTATATAACCCAAAATGGGCCTTGCCATGGGTGCGCGCAACGCCCAAACGCGCGCGTTTTTCCCGGCCGCCGAGGCCTCGATCGCCGGGAGAATGTCTCCAGCTATTTGCTTGATTTCCCGATTCGCCCCGCACGGCAAACAACCACGA
>NW_026962863.1:5000-22500 GCF_032445375.1 Bacillus rossius redtenbacheri
CCAATCGAATTGCCGCACAAGAGCTCGTTACCTAAGAAAGGTATAGCATTGGCTCGCAGCTAGTGTATTGCAGTTCAGACAGATAGGCCACTTTAGATAGTTCTTAGTGTTCACAGTTATCACCAAGACTAGACCCATATGGAATTAATTCTTCAAGGAGCAGCGGTCCACCAATAAGAGAGATGAAGACATGTTTTCGGATGGCCACAACGCCCCCTCGCCACCCAAATGTGCATGTTTCAAGTGTACATTGGGAGTCGACGGAACATCGGGAGTCCGCTTGCTTTCTCCGGATCAGCTGCCACCCCCCTGATCTACCAGATAGACAAGAACATGTCTTCTCCGCCAATCTCATCCACCGAAGCTCCGATCATGGCTTCTTCTACCTTTATACTGATATACCCCCACGGAGCAACATGCGGGCAAGGGAACTCTTGCTACCCTTCAGTAAAGCAGGTATCTCTTATAGATGGTGACTGCACCTTGGCCAGGATTGAAGACCGCGACTAACCCCTTTGAAACTTGTCTCTCAGGGAGCTGCGATCCATCAAACATTTCATTGTTAACAGAGGGGAACCATTACTTGGTTAAGACGACCGGACACGCGTTCCCCACCATTTCGCATCCAATCGAATCGCCGCACAAGAGCTCGTTACCTGAGAAAGGTATAGCATTGGCTCGCAGCTTGTGTATTGCAGTTCAGACAGATAGGCCACTTTAGATAGTTCTTCGTGTTCACAGTTAAGACCACGGCTAGACCCATATGGAATTAATTCTTCAAGGAGCAGCGGTACACCAAGCATTTCATTGTGTACTAGAAAGCACCTCTACCATGTAACAAACATACGACCACCAAATTTCTGCTTACTTCCCCCAGCGGATAGTATTTGCTAGTATCATCCACAAAGTAAATCAATTTTTTCAATGTACCGCTTCTTGGGGGAACTGGGCATGAATCAATCAAGCATTTTGAGGTAGCATGTCCGCTTCACCGCGAGGTGCTCTGAATACCATTATACATTCTTTTTCATCATCCACTTTCAGACCACTACAAGACCCATACTGAATTAATTCCTCAAGGAGCTGCAGTCCACAAAACATTTTACTGTGTACTAGAGGGCACCTCCACCATGTAACAGAAAACATACAACCTTCTTAATTTAATTCTGCATTGTTTCCCAGACGATTTGTTAGCCATACAACAGTACCATCCACAGTAATTCACCTCTTTGAAATCCAATGCATTGTAGAGAAACTGAGGTGGTAGCATTCAAACCGTTCTGTAATGTTAATTCTGCTTCATAGAAAGGTGCTACAGGTTCCACAATAATTAATTGGATATTTTTGCAATATATATAGGGCGAGAAAACTCGGGGGGACTCCCTTTTCATTTATGTACATATTCTTTCCATATTGCAAATAATTCCAATTTTTCCCGATTGCATGTCCCCCTAATATACCCAAAATGGGCCTATCGATGGGTTCACAAAGGTACCCAAAATATGAGATTTTGACTGAAAGAGGCTGGCTAACTTCCGGGAACATGATCATAGGAAATAGGTCAAAATCCCGAATCGCAGTTGTTTACGAACAACCACGAACGGAGACTTAAAATAACCTATAAGGCTGGAATTCATGGGGCCTGTATAACAGGCATTTACACAGACTCTCGGGAGGGAGGGCTCTGTGGCCGGGAGAATTTTCTGGCTCCCCGCCCGAAACTTTTCAGAGTCCCTAATGCCTGCTTGAATGTGAATAAGCAGAGCCCGGTAGCTGATATTTTGCCGGGGTGTGGAGGCCCCGGTCGCCGCCAAATTCCTCTGGTCACAGCTTGTGTTAATACACATGTTAATTTTACATGCAAACCACCAATGACAATTTTCCTCGGCCGCGGAGGCCTCGGTCGCCGCCAGAATTTTCTGGTTCCCGCTCAATATATTGCAGAGTCCTGCAGGCCTGCTTCTGTAGGAATATGCAGAGCCCGGTAGCTGATATTTTGCCGGGGTGAGGAGGCCTCGGTCGCCGCCAAATTCCTCTCATCCCAGCTTGTGTTAATACACATGTTAATTTTACATGCAAAACCACCAATTACCATTTCCTCGGCCGCGGAGGCCTCGGTCGCCGGGAGATTTTCCTGGCTCCCCGCTCAATATACTGCACAGTCCCGCAGGCCTGTCTCCAGTGGAATACACACAGTCCGAGAGCCGAAAATTTGCCGGGGTGTGGAGGCCTCGGTCGCCAACAGATTGCCATAGGCTCTGGCTGCAATATTTACCGTGTATTTTTTCCCTCCAGAGACACCACTACACCCTATATAACCCAAAATGGGCCTTGACGCGTGTACACGCGGAGCCCGAGCGCCGAGAGTTCTCCCGGCCGCGGAGGCCTCGGTCGCCGGGAGAATTTCAACGGCCCCTGCTCGAAATTTTTCTAAGTCCAGAATGCCTGCTTCTCCCAGCCTGTGTTAATACACATGTTAATTTAACATGTAAAATCACCAAGGACCATTTCCTCGGCCGCGGAGGCCTCGGTCACCGCCAGAATTTTCTGGCTGCCCGCTCCCCATGGGTAGACGCGCTGCCCAAGCGCCGAGAGTTCTCCCGGCCGCGGAGGCCTCGGTCGCCGGGAGAATTTCTCCGGCCCCTGCTCGAAATTTTTCAAAGTCCAGAATGCCTGCTTCTCCCAGCATGTGTTAATACACATGTTAATTTAACATGTAATATTACCAATGACCTTTTCCTCGGCCGCGGAGGCCTCGGTCGCCGCCAGAATTTTCTGGCTGCCCGCTCCCCATGGGTAGACGCGGAGCCCGAGCGCCGAGAGTTCTCCCGGCCGCGGAGGCCTCGGTCGCCGGGAGAATTTCTCCGGCCCCTGCTCGAAATTTTTCAAAGTCCAGAATGCCTAGTTCTCCCAGCCTGTGTTAATACACATGTTAATTTAACATGTAAAATTACCAAGGATTATTATCCCGGCCGCAGAGGCCTCGGTCGCCGCCAGAAATTTCTGGCTCCCCGCTCAATGTATTGCAGAGTCCCGCAGGCTTGCTTCTCCAAGCCTGTGTTAATACACATGTTAATTTAACATGTAAAATTACAGAGGATTATTTCCCCGGCCGCGGAGGCCTCGGTCGCCGCCAGAATTTTCTGGCTGCCCGCTCAATGTATTGCAGAGTCCCGCAGGCTTGCTTCTCCAAGCCTGTGTTAATACACATGTTAATTTAACATGCAAAATCACCAATGACAAATTCCTCGGCCGCGGAGGCCTCGATCGCCGGGAAAATGTTCTGGCTCCCTGCTCGAATTTTTTTTCTAAGTCCCGATTCGCTATTACAGGCTGGCGCACGGAGTCCGAGGGGCGTAAATATGCCGGGTAGTGGTGCCTTCCGTCGCCGAGACATTTTACAATTGCCTGGGAGCAGTATTTAACATGTTAATTTTTTCCCCTCGTGACACCACTACCCCCTATATAACGCAAAATGGGCCTTGCCAAGGGGGCGCGCAACGCCCGAGCGCGGGCGTTTTTCCCGGCCGCCGAGACCTCCATCGCCGGGAGAATGTCTTCAGCTATTTGCTAGATTTCCCGATTCGCCCCGCACGACAAACAACCACGAACGAGGTGGTTTTCGAGAGTTCTCCCGGCCGCGGAGGCCTCGGTCGCAGGGAGAATTTCCCTGGCCCCTGCTCGAAATTTTTCTAAGTCCAGAATGCCTGCATCTCCCAGCCTGTGTTAAAACACATGTTAATTTAACATGTAAAATTACCAATGACCATTTCCTCGGCCGCAGAGGCCTCGGTCGCAGCCAGAATTTTCTGGCTCCCTGCTCAATATATTGCAGAGTCCCGCATGCTTGCTTCTCCAAGCCTGTGTTAATACACATGTTAATTTAACATGTAAAATTACCGAGGATTATTTCCCCGGCCGCGGAGGCCTCGGTCGCCGCCAGAAATTTCTGGCTCCCCGCTCAATATATTGCAGCGACCCGCAGGCTTGCTTCTCCCAGCCTGTGTTAATACACATGTTAATTTAACATGTAAAATCACCAAGGACCATTTCCTCGGCCGCGGAGGCCTCGGTCGCCGCCAGAATTTTCTGGCTGCCCGCTCCCCATGTGTAGACGCGGAGCCCGAGCGCCGAGAGTTCTCCCGGCCGCGGAGGCCTCGTAGCCGGGAGAATTTCTCGGGCCCCTGCTCGAAATTTTTCTAAGTCCAGAATGCCTGCTTCTCCCAGCCTGTGTTAATACACATGTTAATTTAACATGTAATTTTACCAATGACCTTTTCCTCGGCCGCGGAGGCCTCGGTCGCCGCCAGAATTTTCTGGCTCCCGGCTCAATATATTACAGAGTCCCGCAGGCCTGTCTCCAGTGGAATACACACAGTCCGAGAGCCGAAAATTTGCCGGGGTGTGGAGGCCTCGGTCGCCAACAGATTGCCATAGGCTCTGGCTGCAATATTTACCGTGTATTTTTTCCCTCCAGAGACACCACTACCCCCTATAAAACCCAAAATAGGCCTTGCGGTGGGTACACGCAGAGCCCGAGCGCCGAAGTTCTCCCGGCCGCGGAGGCCTCGGTCGCCGGGAGAATTTCTCCGGCCCCTGCTCGAAATTTTTCAAAGTCCAGAATGCCTGCTTCTCCCAGCCTGTGTTAATACACATGTTAATTTAACATGTTAAATTATCGAGGATTATTTCCCCGGCCGTGGAGGCCTCGGTCGCCGCCAGAATTTTCTGGCTCCCCGCTCAATATATTGCAGAGTCCCGCAGGCTTGCTTCTCCCAGCCTGTGTTAATACACATGTTAATTTAACATGTAAAATCACCGAGGACCATTTCCTCGGCCGCGGAGGCCTCGGTCGCCGCCAGAATTTTCTGGCTCACCTCTCAATGTATTGCAGAGTCCCGCAGGCTTGGTTCTCCAAGCCTGTGTTAATACACATGTTAATTTAACATGTAAAATTACCGAGGATTATTTCCCCGGCCGCGGAGGCCTCGGTCGCCGCCAGAATTTTCTGGCTCCCCGCTCAATGTATTGCAGAGTCCCGCAGGCTTGGTTCTCCAAGCCTGTGTTAATACACATGTTAATTTAACATGTAAAATTACCGAGGATTATTTCCCCGGCCACGGAGGCCTCGGTCGCCGACAGAATTGTCTGGCTCCCTGCTCGAATTTTTTCTAAGTCCCGATTCGCTATTACAGGCTGGCGCACGGAGTCAGAGGGGCGGGAATTCGCCGGGTAGTGGTGCCTTCCGTCGCCGAGACATTTTTCTATTGCCTGGAAGCTGTATTTAACATGTTAATTTTTTCCCCCTCGGGACACCACTACCCCCTATATAACCCAACATGGGCCTTGCCGCGGGTACACGCGGAGCCCGAGCGCCGAGTGTTCTCCCGGCCGCGGAGGCCTCGGTCGCCGGGAGAATTTCTCCGGCCCCTGCTCGAAATTTTTCAAAGTCCAGAATGCCTGCTTCTCCCAGCCTGTGTTAATACACATGTTAATTTAACATGTTAAATTACCGAGGATTATTTCCCCGGCCGTGGAGGCCTCGGTCGCCGCCAGAATTTTCTGGCTCCCCGCTCAATATATTGCAGAGTCCCGCAGGCTTGCTTTTCCCAGCCTGTGTTAATACACATGTTAATTTAACATGTAAAATTACCAATGACCATTTCCTCGGCCGCAGAGGCCTCGGTCGCCGCCAGAATTTTCTGGCTCCCCGCTCAATGTATTGCAGAGTCCCGCAGGCATGCTTCTCCAAGCCTGTGTTAATACACATGTTAATTTAACATGTTAAATTACCGAGGATTATTTCCCCGGCCGTGGAGGCCTCGGTCGCCGCCAGAATTTTCTGGCTCCCCGCTCAATATATTGCAGAGTCCCGCAGGCTTGCTTTTCCCAGCCTGTGTTAATACACATGTTAATTTAACATGTAAAATCACCAAGGACCATTTCCTCGGCCGCGGAGGCCTCGGTCGCCGCCAGAATTTTCTGGCTTCCCGCTCCCCATGGGTAGACGCGGAGCCCGAGCGCCGAGAGTTCTCCCGGCCGCGGAGGCCTCGGTCGCCGGGAGAATTTCTCCGGCCCCTGCTCGAAATTTTTCAAAGTCTAGAATGCCTAGTTCTCCCAGCCTGTGTTAATACACATGTTAATTTAACATGTAAAATTACCAAGGATTATTATCCCGGCCGCAGAGGCCTCGGTCGCCGCCAGAAATTTCTGGCTCCCCGCTCAATGTATTGCAGCGTCCCGCAGGCTTGCTTCTCCAAGCCTGTGTTAATACACATGTTAATTTAACATGTAAAATTACAGAGGATTATTTCCCCGGCCGCGGAGGCCTCGGTCGCCGCCAGAATTTTCTGGCTGCCCGCTCAATGTATTGCAGAGTCCCGCAGGCTTGCTTCTCCAAGCCTGTGTTAATACACATGTTAATTTAACATGCAAAATCACCAATGACAAATTCCTCGGCCGCGGAGGCCTCGATCGCCGGGAAAATGTTCTGGCTCCCTGCTCGAATTTTTTTTCTAAGTCCCGATTCGCTATTACAGGCTGGCGCACGGAGTCCGAGGGGCGTAAATATGCCGGGTAGTGGTGCCTTCCGTCGCCGAGACATTTTACAATTGCCTGGGAGCAGTATTTAACATGTTAATTTTTTCCCCTCGGGACACCACTACCCCCTATATAACCCAAAATGGGCCTTGCCAAGGGGGCGCGCAACGCCCGAGCGCGGGCGTTTTTCCCGGCCGCCGAGGCCTCCATCGCCGGGAGAATGTCTTCAGCTATTTGCTAGATTTCCCGATTCGCCCCGCACGGCAAACAACCACGAACGAGGTGGTTTTCGAGAGTTCTCCCGGCCGCGGAGGCCTCGGTCGCCGGGAGAATTTCTCGGGCCCCTGCTCGAAATTTTTCTAAGTCCAGAATGCCTGCATCTCCCAGCCTGTGTTAAAACACATGTTAATTTAACATGTAAAATTACCAATGACCATTTCCTCGGCCGCAGAGGCCTCGGTCGCAGCCAGAATTTTCTGGCTCCCTGCTCAATATATTGCAGAGTCCCGCATGCTTGCTTCTCCCAGCCTGTGTTAATACACATGGTTATTTAACATGTAAAATTACCGAGGATTATTTCCCTGGCCGCAGAGGCCGCGGTCGCCGCCAGAATTTTCTGGCTCCCCGCTCAATGTATTGCAGAGTCCCGCAGGCTTGCTTCTCCAAGCCTGTGTTAATACACATGTTAATTTAACATGTAAAATTACCGAGGATTATTTCCCCGGCCGCGGAGGCCTCGGTCGCCGCCAGAATTTTCTGGCTCCCCGCTCAATATATTGCAGCGACCCGCAGGCTTGCTTCTCCCAGCCTGTGTTAATACACATGTTAATTTAACATGTAAAATTACCGAGGATTATTTCCCCGGCCGCGGAGGCTTCGGTCGCCGCCAGAATTTTCTGGCTCCCGGCTCAATATATTACAGAGTCCCGCAGGCCTGTCTCCAGTGGAATACACACAGTCCGAGAGCCGAAAATTTGCCGGGGTGTGGAGGCCTCGGTCGCCAACAGATTGCCATAGGCTCTGGCTGCAATATTTACCGTGTATTTTTTCCCTCCAGAGACACCACTACCCCCTATATAACCCAAAATGGGCCTTGCGGCGTGTACACGCGGAGCCCGAGCGCCGAAGTTCTCCCGGCCGCGGAGGCCTCGGTCGCCGGGAGAATTTCTCCGGCCCCTGCTCGAAATTTTTCAAAGTCCAGAATGCCTGCTTCTCCCAGCCTGTGTTAATACACATGTTAATTTAACATGTAAAATTACCGAGGATTATTTCCCCGGCCGCGGAGGCCTCGGTCGCCGCCAGAATTTTCTGGCTCCCCGCTCAATGTATTGCAGAGTCCCGCAGGCTTGCTTCTCCCAGCCTGTGTTAATACACATGTTAATTTAACATGTAAAATCATTGAGGACCATTTCCTCGGCCGCGGAGGCCTCGGTCGCCGCCAGAATTTTCTGGCTCCCCGCTCAATGTATTGCAGAGTCCCGCAGGCTTGCTTCTCCCAGCCTGTGTTAATACACATGTTAATTTAACATGTAAAATCAACAAGGACCATTTCCTCGGCCGCGGAGGCCTCGGTCGCCGCCAGAATTTTCTGGCTGCCCGCTCCCCATTGGTAGACGCGGAGCCCGAGCGCCGAGAGTTCTCCCGGCCGCGGAGGCCTCGGTCGCCGGGAGAATTTCTCCGGCCCCTGCTCGAAATTTTTCAAAGTCCAGAATGCCTGCTTCTCCCAGCATGTGTTAATACACATGTTAATTTAACATGTAATATTACCAATGACCTTTTCCTCGTCCGCGGAGGCCTCGGTCGCCGCCAGAATTTTCTGGCTGCCCGCTCCCCATGGGTAGACGCGCTGCCCGAGCGCCGAGATTTCTCCCGGCCGCGGAGGCCTCTGTCGCCGGGAGAATTTCTCTGGCCCCTGCTCGAAATTTTTCAAAGTCCAGAATGCCTAGTTCTCCCAGCCTGTGTTAATACACATGTTAATTTAACATGTAAAATTACCAAGGATTATTATCCCGGCCGCAGAGGCCTCGGTCGCCGCCAGAAATTTCTGGCTCCCCGCTCAATGTATTGCAGAGACCCGCAGGCTTGCTTCTCTCAAGCCTGTGTTAATACACATGTTAATTTAACATGTAAAATTACCGAGGATTATTTCCCCGGCCGCGGAGGCCTCGATCGCCGCCAGAAATTTCTGGCTCCCCGCTCAATATATTGCAGCGACCCGCAGGCTTGCTTCTCCCAGCCTGTGTTAATACACATGTTAATTTAACATGTAAAATCACCAAGGACCATTTCCTCGGCCGCGGAGGCCTCGGTCGCCGCCAGAATTTTCTGGCTGCCCGCTCCCCATGTGTAGACGCGGAGCCCGAGCGCCGAGAGTTCTCCCGGCCGCGGAGGCCTCGGTCGCCGCCAGAATTTTCTGGCTCCCCGCTCAATGTATTGCAGAGTCCCGCAGGCTTGCTTCTCCAAGCCTGTGTTAATACACATGTTAATTTAACATGCAAAATCACCAATGACAATTTCCTCGGCCGCGGAGGCCTCCATCGCCGGGAGAATTTTCTGGCTCTCTGCTCGAATTTTTTCTAAGTCCCGATTCGCTATTACAGGCTGGCGCACGGAGTCCGAGGGGCGGAAATATGCCGGGTAGTGGTGCCTTCCGTCGCCGAGACATTTTACAATTGCCTGGGAGCAGTATTTAACATGTTAATTTTTTCCCCCTCGGGACACCACTACCCCCTATATAACCCAAAATGGGCCATGCAATGGGTGCCCACAACGCCCGAGCGCGGGCATTTTTCCCGGGCGCCGAGGCCTCGATCGCCGGGAGAATGTCTCCAGCTATTTGCATGATGTCCCGATTCGCCCCACAAGGCGAACAACCACGAACGAGGTGGTTTTCGTTCGTGGTTGTTTTCGTTCGTGGTTGTTTACTGTTCGTGGTTGTTTTCATTCGTGGTTGTTGTGCGTTCGTGGTTGTTGTCGTTCGGGGTTGTTTTCCGTTCGTGGTTGTTGTCGTTCGTGGTTGTTGTCGTTCGTGGTTGTTGTCGTTCGTGGTTGTTTTCCGTTCGTGGTTGTTTTACGTTCGTGGTTGTTTTCGAGGCAATTGGTACTTTGAAAATTTCAATCGGTTAGCTAGAAAAAATTCTCCCGGCGGTGATTGCCTTGATCGCCGGGAGAATTTTCTGGCTCCCCGATAAAATTTTTTCCAAGTCCCGATTCGCTCTTACTAGCTGGCGCACGGAGTCCGAGGGGCGGGAATTCGCCGGGTAGTGGTGTGTTCCGTCGCCGAGACATTTTCCTATTGCCTGGAAGCAGTATTTAACATGTTAATTTTTTCCCCCTCGGGACACCACTACCCCCTATATAACACAAAATGGGCCTTGCCGCGGGTACACCCGGAGCCCGAGCGCCGAGAGTTCTCCCGGCCGCAGAGGCCTCGGTCGCCGGGAGATTTTCTCCGGCCCCTGCTCGAAATTTTCCAAAGTCCAGAATGCCTGCTTCTCCCAGCCTGTGTTAATACACATGTTAATTTAACATGTAAAATCACCAAGGACCATTTCCTCGGCCGCGGAGGCCTCGGTCGCCGCCAGAATTTTCTGGCTGCCCGCTCCCCAAGGGTAGACGCGGAGCCCGAGCGCCGAGAGTTCTCCCGGCCGCGGAGGCCTCGGTCGCCGGGAGAATTTCTCCGGCCCCTGCTCGAAATTTTTCAAAGTCCAGAATGCCTGCTTCTCCCAGCATGTGTTAATACACATGTTAATTTAACATGTAATATTACCAATGACCTTTTCCTCGGCCGCGGAGGCCTCGGTCGCCGCCAGAATTTTCTGGCTGCCCGCTCCCCATGGGTAGACGCGGAGCCCGAGCGCCGAGAGTTCTCCCGGCCGCGGAGGCCTCGGTCGCCGGGAGAATTTCTCCGGCCCCTGCTCGAAATTTTTCAAAGTCCAGAATGCCTAGTTCTCCCAGCCTGTGTTAATACACATGTTAATTTAACATGTAAAATTACCAAGGATTATTATCCCGGCCGCAGAGGCCTCGGTCGCCGCCAGAAATTTCTGGCTCCCCGCTCAATGTATTGCAGAGTCCCGCAGGCTTGCTTCTCCAAGCCTGTGTTAATACACATGTTAATTTAACATGTAAAATTACAGAGGATTATTTCCCCGGCCGCGGAGGCCACGGTCGCCGCCAGAATTTTCTGGCTGCCCGCTCAATGTATTGCAGAGTCCCGCAGGCTTGCTTCTCCAAGCCTGTGTTAATACACATGTTAATTTAACATGCAAAATCACCAATGACAAATTCCTCGGCCGCGGAGGCCTCGATCGCCGGGAAAATGTTCTGGCTCCCTGCTCGAATTTTTTTTCTAAGTCCCGATTCGCTATTACAGGCTGGCGCACGGAGTCCGAGGGGCGTAAATATGCCGGGTAGTGGTGCCTTCCGTCGCCGAGACATTTTACAATTGCCTGGGAGCAGTATTTAACATGTTAATTTTTTCCCCTCGGGACACCACTACCCCCTATATAACCCAAAATGGGCCTTGCCAAGGGGGCGCGCAACGCCCGAGCGCGGGCGTTTTTCCCGGCCGCCGAGGCCTCCATCGCCGGGAGAATGTCTTCAGCTATTTGCTAGATTTCCCGATTCGCCCCGCACGGCAAACAACCACGAACGAGGTGGTTTTCGAGAGTTCTCCCGGCCGCAGAGGCCTCGGTCGCCGGGAGAATTTCTCGGGCCCCTGCTCGAAATTTTTCTAAGTCCAGAATGCCTGCATCTCCCAGCCTGTGTTAAAACACATGTTAATTTAACATGTAAAATTACCAATGACCATTTCCTCGGCCGCAGAGGCCTCGGTCGCAGCCAGAATTTTCTGGCTCCCTGCTCAATATATTGCAGAGTCCCGCATGCTTGCTTCTCCCAGCCTGTGTTAATACACATGGTTATTTAACATGTAAAATTACCGAGGATTATTTCCCTGGCCGCAGAGGCCGCGGTCGCCGCCAGAATTTTCTGGCTCCCCGCTCAATGTATTGCAGAGTCCCGCAGGCTTGCTTCTCCAAGCCTGTGTTAATACACATGTTAATTTAACATGTAAAATTACCGAGGATTATTTCCCCGGCCGCGGAGGCCTCGGTCGCCGCCAGAATTTTCTGGCTCCCCGCTCAATATATTGCAGCGACCCGCAGGCTTGCTTCTCCCAGCCTGTGTTAATACACATGTTAATTTAACATGTAAAATTACCGAGGATTATTTCCCCGGCCGCGGAGGCCTCGGTCGCCGCCAGAATTTTCTGGCTCCCGGCTCAATATATTACAGAGTCCCGCAGGCCTGTCTCCAGTGGAATACACACAGTCCGAGAGCCGAAAATTTGCCGGCGTGTGGAGGCCTCGGTCGCCAACAGATTGCCATAGGCTCTGGCTGCAATATTTACCGTGTATTTTTTCCCTCCAGAGACACCACTACCCCCTATATAACCCAAAATGGGCCTTGCGGCGGGTACACGCGGAGCCCGAGCGCCGAAGTTCTCCCGGCCGCGGAGGCCTCGGTCGCCGGGAGAATTTCTCCGGCCCCTGCTCGAAATTTTTCAAAGTCCAGAATGCCTGCTTCTCCCAGCCTGTGTTAATACACATGTTAATTTAACATGTAAAATTACCGAGGATTATTTCCCCGGCCGCGGAGGCCTCGGTCGCCGCCAGAATTTTCTGGCTCCCCGCTCAATGTATTGCAGAGTCCCGCAGGCTTGCTTCTCCCAGCCTGTGTTAATACACATGATAATTTAACATGTAAAATCATTGAGGACCATTTCCTCGGCCGCGGAGGCCTCGGTCGCCGCCAGAATTTTCTGGCTCCCCGCTCAATGTATTGCAGAGTCCCGCAGGCTTGCTTCTCCCAGCCTGTGTTAATACACATGTTAATTTAACATGTAAAATCAACAAGGACCATTTCCTCGGCCGCGGAGGCCTCGGTCGCCGCCAGAATTTTCTGGCTGCCCGCTCCCCATTGGTAGACGCGGAGCCCGAGCGCCGAGAGTTCTCCCGGCCGCGGAGGCCTCGGTCGCCGGGAGAATTTCTCCGGCCCCTGCTCGAAATTTTTCAAAGTCCAGAATGCCTGCTTCTCCCAGCATGTGTTAATACACATGTTAATTTAACATGTAATATTACCAATGACCTTTTCCTCGGCCGCGGAGGCCTCGGTCGCCGCCAGAATTTTCTGGCTGCCCGCTCCCCATGGGTAGACGCGCTGCCCGAGCGCCGAGAGTTCTCCCGGCCGCGGAGGCCTCGGTCGCCGGGAGAATTTCTCCGGCCCCTGCTCGAAATTTTTCAAAGTCCAGAATGCCTAGTTCTCCCAGCCTGTGTTAATACACATGTTAATTTAACATGTAAAATTACCAAGGATTATTATCCCGGCCGCAGAGGCCTCGGTCGCCGCCAGAAATTTCTGGCTCCCCGCTCAATGTATTGCAGAGTCCCGCAGGCTTGCTTCTCCAAGCCTGTGTTAATACACATGTTAATTTAACATGTAAAATTACCGAGGATTATTTCCCCGGCCGCGGAGGCCTCGGTCGCCGCCAGAAATTTCTGGCTCCCCGCTCAATATATTGCAGCGACCCGCAGGCTTGCTTCTCCCAGCCTGTGTTAATACACATGTTAATTTAACATGTAAAATCACCAAGGACCATTTCCTCGGCCGCGGAGGCCTCGGTCGCCGCCAGAATTTTCTGGCTGCCCGCTCCCCATGTGTAGACGCGGAGCCCGAGCGCCGAGAGTTCTCCCGGCCGCGGAGGCCTCGGTCGCCGCCAGAATTTTCTGGCTCCCCGCTCAATGTATTGCAGAGTCCCGCAGGCTTGCTTCTCCAAGCCTGTGTTAATACACATGTTAATTTAACATGCAAAATCACCAATGACAATTTCCTCGGCCGCGGAGGCCTCCATCGCCGGGAGAATTTTCTGGCTCTCTGCTCGAATTTTTTCTAAGTCCCGATTCGCTATTACAGGCTGGCGCACGGAGTCCGAGGGGCGGAAATATGCCGGGTAGTGGTGCCTTCCGTCGCCGAGACATTTTACAATTGCCTGGAAGCAGTATTTAACATGTTAATTTTTTCCCCCTCGGGACACCACTACCCCCTATATAACACAAAATGGGCCTTGCCGCGGGTACACCCGGAGCCCGAGCGCCGAGAGTTCTCCCGGCCGCAGAGGCCTCGGTCGCCGGGAGAATTTCTCCGGCCCCTGCTCGAAATTTTCCAAAGTCCAGAATGCCTGCTTCTCCCAGCCTGTGTTAATACACATGTTAATTTAACATGTAAAATTACCAAGGACCATTTCCTCGGCCGCGGAGGCCTCGGTCGCCGCCAGAATTTTCTGGCTGCCCGCTCCCCATGGGTAGACGCGGAGCCCGAGCGCCGAGAGTTCTCCCGGCCGCGGAGGCCTCGGTCGCCGGGAGAATTTCTCCGGCCCCTGCTCGAAATTTTTCAAAGTCCAGAATGCCTGCTTCTCCCAGCATGTGTTAATACACATGTTAATTTAACATGTAATATTACCAATGACCTTTTCCTCGGCCGCGGAGGCCTCGGTCGCCGCCAGAATTTTCTGGCTGCCCGCTCCCCATGGGTAGACGCGGAGCCCGAGCGCCGAGAGTTCTCCCGGCCGCGGAGGCCTCGGTCGCCGGGAGAATTTCTCCGGCCCCTGCTCGAAATTTTTCAAAGTCCAGAATGCCTAGTTCTCCCAGCCTGTGTTAATACACATGTTAATTTAACATGTAAAATTAACAAGGATTATTATCCCGGCCGCAGAGGCCTCGGTCGCCGCCAGAAATTTCTGGCTCCCCGCTCAATGTATTGCAGAGTCCCGCAGGCTTGCTTCTCCAAGCCTGTGTTAATACACATGTTAATTTAACATGTAAAATTACAGAGGATTATTTCCCCGGCCGCGGAGGCCTCGGTCGCCGCCAGAATTTTCTGGCTGCCCGCTCAATGTATTGCAGAGTCCCGCAGGCTTGCTTCTCCAAGCCTGTGTTAATACACATGTTAATGTAACATGCAAAATCACCAATGACAAATTCCTCGGCCGCGGAGGCCTCGATCGCCGGGAAAATGTTCTGGCTCCCTGCTCGAATTTTTTTTCTAAGTCCCGATTCGCTATTACAGGCTGGCGCACGGAGTCCGAGGGGCGTAAATATGCCGGGTAGTGGTGCCTTCCGTCGCCGAGACATTTTACAATTGCCTGGGAGCAGTATTTAACATGTTAATTTTTTCCCCTCGGGACACCACTACCCCCTATATAACCCAAAATGGGCCTTGCCAAGGGGGCGCGCAACGCCCGAGCGCGGGCGTTTTTCCCGGCCGCCGAGGCCTCCATCGCCGGGAGAATGTCTTCAGCTATTTGCTAGATTTCCCGATTCGCCCCGCACGGCAAACAACCACGAACGAGGTGGTTTTCGAGAGTTCTTCCGGCCGCGGAGGCCTCGGCCGCCGGGAGAATTTCTCCGGCCCCTGTTCGAAATTTTTCTAAGACCAGAATGCCTGCATCTCCCAGCCTGTGTTAATACACATGTTAATTTAACATGTAAAATCACCAAGGACCATTTCCTCGGCCGCGGAGGCCTCGGTCGCCGCCAGAATTTTCTGGCTGCCCGCTCCCCATGGGTAGACGCGGAGCCCGAGCGCCGAGAGTTCTCCCGGCCGCGGAGGCCTCGGTCGCCGGGAGAATTTCTGCGGCCCCTGCTCGAAATTTTTCAAAGTCCAGAATGCCTGCTTCTCCCAGCATGTGTTAATACACATGTTAATTTAACATGTAATATTACCAATGACCTTTTCCTCGGCCGCGGAGGCCTCGGTCGCCGCCAGAATTTTCTGGCTGCCCGCTCCCCATGGGTAGACGCGGAGCCCGAGCGCCGAGAGTTCTCCCGGCCGCGGAGGCCTCGGTCGCCGGGAGAATTTCTCCGGCCCCTGCTCGAAATTTTTCAAAGTCCAGAATGCCTGCTTCTCCCAGCATGTGTTAATACACATGTTAATTTAACATGTAAAATTACCAAGGATTATTATCCCGGCCGCGGAGGCCTCGGTCGCCGCCAGAATTTTCTGGCTCCCCGCTCAATATATTGCAGAGTCCCGCAGGCTTGCTTCTCCCAGCCAGTGTTAATACACATGTTAATTTAACATGTAAAATCACCGATGACCATTTCCTCGGCCGCGGAGGTCTCGGTCACCGCCAGAATTTTCTGGCTCCCTGCTCGAATTTTTTCTAAGTCCCGATTCGCTATTATAGGCTGGCGCACGGATTCCGAGGGGCGGGAATTCGCCGGGTAGTGGTGCCTTCCGTCGCCGAGACATTTCTCTATTGCCTGGAAGCTGTATTTAACATGTTAATTTTTACCCCTCGGGACACCACTACCCCCTATATAACCCAAAATGGACCTTGCCGCGGGTACACGCGGAGCCCGAGCGCCGAGAGTTCTCCCCGGCCGCGGAGGCCTCGGTCGCCGCCAGAATTTTCTGGCTCCCCGCTCAATGTATTGCAGAGTCCCGCAGGCTTGCTTCTCCAAGCCTGTGTTAATACACATGTTAATTTAACATGCAAAATCACCAATGACAATTTCCTCGGCCGCGGAGGCCTCCATCGCCGGGAGAATTTTCTGGCTCTCTGCTCGAATTTTTTCTAAGTCCCGATTCGCTATTACAGGCTGGCGCACGGAGTCCGAGGGGCGGAAATATGCCGGGTAGTGGTGCCTTCCGTCGCCGAGACATTTCTCTATTGCCTGGAAGCTGTATTTAACATGTTAATTTTTTCCCCTCGGGACACCACTACCCCCCTATATAACCCAAAATGGGCCTTGCCATGGGTGCGCGCAACGCCCAAACGCGCGCGTTTTTCCCGGCCGCCGAGGCCTCGATCGCCGGGAGAATGTCTCCAGCTATTTGCTTGATTTCCCGATTCGCCCCGCACGGCAAACAACCACGAACGAAAACAACCACGAATAGAGCAAAATTGCTATTTCTCAAGAACTTCTGTGTGGACGTGGCTGCTGCTTCTGCCACAAGCTTCTCGGAAGGAAAATACGTCATTACTGATCCAAGCTAATATATTTTTACTGAATATATTAAAAAAAAAAAAAAAAGTTAAAAAAAAAAAAACACTGTTTCTATGGAAAACAAAATTTCAAAATAGAAAATAAATTTGAATTAAAAATATTTTAAGATTAATTAATAAATATAAATTAATATTAGTATATATAAAAAAATTATTTTATTTAACATAATTTAAATGGGGTGCTTCTTAAGATATTATCCACATGATAATCCTCATACTCACATATGGCAATAAAATATTTATAATAATATACACCATTCATCCCACACTTTTTTTTTATTGATAAAATAATTTTTTTATATAAAATATTTAAAATTAAAATTTTTTTAAAAAAAAATTTACACTATTGTGGACTTGAACTGACTTACCTCAGAGAACTAATATTTAAAATTAATTAAAAAAAACCAATGACCTAACCTGACCTAACCAAACCCAACCTAACATAACCTAACCTAACCTAACCTAACCTAACCTAACCTAACCTTGCCTGAGAGGGGAAAAATTTCAAAATAATTAAATACAATGACCTAACCTAACCTAAACAAACCTAACCTAACCTAACATTGCCTGAGAGAGGAAAAATTTAAAAAAATTAAATACAATAACCTAACCTTACATAACCTAACCTAACCTAACCTAACCTTGCCTGAGAGGGAAAAAATTTGAAAATAATTAAATACAATGACCTAATGTAACCTAACCTAACCTAACCTTGCCTGAGAGAGGAAAATTTTTAAAAAATTAAATACAATGACCTAACCTAACATAACCTAACCTAACCTAACCTAACCTAACCCAACCTAACCTAACCTAACCTAACCTAACCTAACCTAACCTAACCTAACCTAACCTAACCTAACCTAACCTAACCTAACCTAACATAACCTAACC
>NW_026962864.1:5000-27735 GCF_032445375.1 Bacillus rossius redtenbacheri
CCATTTTGGGTTATATAGGGGGTAGTGGTGTCCCGAGGGGTAAAAATTAACATGTTAAATACAGCTTCCAGGCAATAGAGAAATGTCTCGGCGACGGAAGGCACCACTACCCGGCGAATTCCCGCCCCTCGGAATCCGTGCGCCAGCCTATAATAGCGAATCGGGACTTAGAAAAAATTCGAGCAGGGAGCCAGAAAATTCTGGCGGTGACCGAGACCTCCGCGGCCGAGGAAATGGTCATCGGTGATTTTACATGTTAAATTAACATGTGTATTAACACTGGCTGGGAGAAACAAGCCTGCGGGACTCTGCAATATATTGAGCGGGGAGCCAGAAAATTCTGGCGGCGACCGAGGCCTCCGCGGCCGGGATAATAATCCTTGGTAATTTTACATGTTAAATTAACATGTGTATTAACACATGCTGGGAGAAGCAGGCATTCTGGACTTTGAAAAATTTCGAGCAGGGGCCGGAGAAATTCTCCCGGCGACCGAGGCCTCCGCGGCCGGGAGAACTCTCGGCGCTCGGGCTCCGCGTCTACCCATGGGGAGCGGGCAGCCAGAAAATTCTGGCGGCGACCGAGGCCTCCGCGGCCGAGGAAAAGGTCATTGGTAATATTACATGTTAAATTAACATGTGTATTAACACATGCTGGGAGAAGCAGGCATTCTGGACTTTGAAAAATTTCGAGCAGGGGCCGCAGAAATTCTCCCGGCGACCGAGGCCTCCGCGGCCGGGAGAACTCTCGGCGCTCGGGCTCCGCGTCTACCCATGGGGAGCGGGCAGCCAGAAAATTCTGGCGGCGACCGAGGCCTCCGCGGCCGAGGAAATGGTCCTTGGTGATTTTACATGTTAAATTAACATGTGTATTAACACAGGCTGGGAGATGCAGGCATTCTGGTCTTAGAAAAATTTCGAACAGGGGCCGGAGAAATTCTCCCGGCGGCCGAGGCCTCCGCGGCCGGAAGAACTCTCGAAAACCACCTCGTTCGTGGTTGTTTGCCGTGCGGGGCGAATCGGGAAATCTAGCAAATAGCTGAAGACATTCTCCCGGCGATGGAGGCCTCGGCGGCCGGGAAAAACGCCCGCGCTCGGGCGTTGCGCGCCCCCTTGGCAAGGCCCATTTTGGGTTATATAGGGGGTAGTGGTGTCCCGAGGGGAAAAAATTAACATGTTAAATACTGCTCCCAGGCAATTGTAAAATGTCTCGGCGACGGAAGGCACCACTACCCGGCATATTTACGCCCCTCGGACTCCGTGCGCCAGCCTGTAATAGCGAATCGGGACTTAGAAAAAAAATTCGAGCAGGGAGCCAGAACATTTTCCCGGCGATCGAGGCCTCCGCGGCCGAGGAATTTGTCATTGGTGATTTTGCATGTTACATTAACATGTGTATTAACACAGGCTTGGAGAAGCAAGCCTGCGGGACTCTGCAATACATTGAGCGGGCAGCCAGAAAATTCTGGCGGCGACCGAGGCCTCCGCGGCCGGGGAAATAATCCTCTGTAATTTTACATGTTAAATTAACATGTGTATTAACACAGGCTTGGAGAAGCAAGCCTGCGGGACTCTGCAATACATTGAGCGGGGAGCCAGAAATTTCTGGCGGCGACCGAGGCCTCTGCGGCCGGGATAATAATCCTTGTTAATTTTACATGTTAAATTAACATGTGTATTAACACAGGCTGGGAGAACTAGGCATTCTGGACTTTGAAAAATTTCGAGCAGGGGCCGGAGAAATTCTCCCGGCGACCGAGGCCTCCGCGGCCGGGAGAACTCTCGGCGCTCGGGCTCCGCGTCTACCCATGGGGAGCGGGCAGCCAGAAAATTCTGGCGGCGACCGAGGCCTCCGCGGCCGAGGAAAAGGTCATTGGTAATATTACATGTTAAATTAACATGTGTATTAACACATGCTGGGAGAAGCAGGCATTCTGGACTTTGAAAAATTTCGAGCAGGGGCCGGAGAAATTCTCCCGGCGACCGAGGCCTCCGCGGCCGGGAGAACTCTCGGCGCTCGGGCTCCGCGTCTACCCATGGGGAGCGGGCAGCCAGAAAATTCTGGCGGCGACCGAGGCCTCCGCGGCCGAGGAAATGGTCCTTGGTAATTTTACATGTTAAATTAACATGTGTATTAACACAGGCTGGGAGAAGCAGGCATTCTGGACTTTGGAAAATTTCGAGCAGGGGCCGGAGAAATTCTCCCGGCGACCGAGGCCTCTGCGGCCGGGAGAACTCTCGGCGCTCGGGCTCCGGGTGTACCCGCGGCAAGGCCCATTTTGTGTTATATAGGGGGTAGTGGTGTCCCGAGGGGGAAAAAATTAACATGTTAAATACTGCTTCCAGGCAATAGGAAAATGTCTCGGCGACGGAACGCACCACTACCCGGCGAATTCCCGCCCCTCGGACTCCGTGCGCCAGCTTGTAAGAGCGAATCGGGACTTGGAAAAAATTTTATCGGGGAGCCAGAAAATTCTCCCGGCGATCAAGGCAATCACCGCCGGGAGAATTTTTTCTAGCTAACCGATTGAAATTTTCAAAGTACCAATTGCCTCGAAAACAACCACGAACGTAAAACAACCACGAACGGAAAACAACCACGAACGACAACAACCACGAACGACAACAACCACGAACGACAACAACCACGAACGGAAAACAACCCCGAACGACAACAACCACGAACGCACAACAACCACGAATGAAAACAACCACGAACGGTAAACAACCACGAACGAAAACAACCACGAACGAAAACCACCTCGTTCGTGGTTGTTCGCCTTGTGGGGCGAATCGGGACATCATGCAAATAGCTGGAGACATTCTCCCGGCGATCGAGGCCTCGGCGCCCGGGAAAAATGCCCGCGCTCGGGCGTTGTGGGCACCCATTGCATGGCCCATTTTGGGTTATATAGGGGGTAGTGGTGTCCCGAGGGGGAAAAAATTAACATGTTAAATACTGCTCCCAGGCAATTGTAAAATGTCTCGGCGACGGAAGGCACCACTACCCGGCATATTTCCGCCCCTCGGACTCCGTGCGCCAGCCTGTAATAGCGAATCGGGACTTAGAAAAAATTCGAGCAGAGAGCCAGAAAATTCTCCCGGCGATGGAGGCCTCCGCGGCCGAGGAAATTGTCATTGGTGATTTTGCATGTTAAATTAACATGTGTATTAACACAGGCTTGGAGAAGCAAGCCTGCGGGACTCTGCAATACATTGAGCGGGGAGCCAGAAAATTCTGGCGGCGACCGAGGCCTCCGCGGCCGGGAGAACTCTCGGCGCTCGGGCTCCGCGTCTACACATGGGGAGCGGGCAGCCAGAAAATTCTGGCGGCGACCGAGGCCTCCGCGGCCGAGGAAATGGTCCTTGGTGATTTTACATGTTAAATTAACATGTGTATTAACACAGGCTGGGAGAAGCAAGCCTGCGGGTCGCTGCAATATATTGAGCGGGGAGCCAGAAATTTCTGGCGGCGACCGAGGCCTCCGCGGCCGGGGAAATAATCCTCGGTAATTTTACATGTTAAATTAACATGTGTATTAACACAGGCTTGGAGAAGCAAGCCTGCGGGACTCTGCAATACATTGAGCGGGGAGCCAGAAATTTCTGGCGGCGACCGAGGCCTCTGCGGCCGGGATAATAATCCTTGGTAATTTTACATGTTAAATTAACATGTGTATTAACACAGGCTGGGAGAACTAGGCATTCTGGACTTTGAAAAATTTCGAGCAGGGGCCGGAGAAATTCTCCCGGCGACCGAGGCCTCCGCGGCCGGGAGAACTCTCGGCGCTCGGGCAGCGCGTCTACCCATGGGGAGCGGGCAGCCAGAAAATTCTGGCGGCGACCGAGGCCTCCGCGGCCGAGGAAAAGGTCATTGGTAATATTACATGTTAAATTAACATGTGTATTAACACATGCTGGGAGAAGCAGGCATTCTGGACTTTGAAAAATTTCGAGCAGGGGCCGGAGAAATTCTCCCGGCGACCGAGGCCTCCGCGGCCGGGAGAACTCTCGGCGCTCGGGCTCCGCGTCTACCAATGGGGAGCGGGCAGCCAGAAAATTCTGGCGGCGACCGAGGCCTCCGCGGCCGAGGAAATGGTCCTTGTTGATTTTACATGTTAAATTAACATGTGTATTAACACAGGCTGGGAGAAGCAAGCCTGCGGGACTCTGCAATACATTGAGCGGGGAGCCAGAAAATTCTGGCGGCGACCGAGGCCTCCGCGGCCGAGGAAATGGTCCTCAATGATTTTACATGTTAAATTATCATGTGTATTAACACAGGCTGGGAGAAGCAAGCCTGCGGGACTCTGCAATACATTGAGCGGGGAGCCAGAAAATTCTGGCGGCGACCGAGGCCTCCGCGGCCGGGGAAATAATCCTCGGTAATTTTACATGTTAAATTAACATGTGTATTAACACAGGCTGGGAGAAGCAGGCATTCTGGACTTTGAAAAATTTCGAGCAGGGGCCGGAGAAATTCTCCCGGCGACCGAGGCCTCCGCGGCCGGGAGAACTTCGGCGCTCGGGCTCCGCGTGTACCCGCCGCAAGGCCCATTTTGGGTTATATAGGGGGTAGTGGTGTCTCTGGAGGGAAAAAATACACGGTAAATATTGCAGCCAGAGCCTATGGCAATCTGTTGGCGACCGAGGCCTCCACACGCCGGCAAATTTTCGGCTCTCGGACTGTGTGTATTCCACTGGAGACAGGCCTGCGGGACTCTGTAATATATTGAGCCGGGAGCCAGAAAATTCTGGCGGCGACCGAGGCCTCCGCGGCCGGGGAAATAATCCTCGGTAATTTTACATGTTAAATTAACATGTGTATTAACACAGGCTGGGAGAAGCAAGCCTGCGGGTCGCTGCAATATATTGAGCGGGGAGCCAGAAAATTCTGGCGGCGACCGAGGCCTCCGCGGCCGGGGAAATAATCCTCGGTAATTTTACATGTTAAATTAACATGTGTATTAACACAGGCTTGGAGAAGTGGTAATATTACATGTTAAATTAACATGTGTATTAACACATGCTGGGAGAAGCAGGCATTCTGGACTTTGAAAAATTTCGAGCAGGGGCCGCAGAAATTCTCCCGGCGACCGAGGCCTCCGCGGCCGGGAGAACTCTCGGCGCTCGGGCTCCGCGTCTACCCATGGGGAGCGGGCAGCCAGAAAATTCTGGCGGCGACCGAGGCCTCCGCGGCCGAGGAAATGGTCCTTGGTGATTTTACATGTTAAATTAACATGTGTATTAACACAGGCTGGGAGATGCAGGCATTCTGGTCTTAGAAAAATTTCGAACAGGGGCCGGAGAAATTCTCCCGGCGGCCGAGGCCTCCGCGGCCGGAAGAACTCTCGAAAACCACCTCGTTCGTGGTTGTTTGCCGTGCGGGGCGAATCGGGAAATCTAGCAAATAGCTGAAGACATTCTCCCGGCGATGGAGGCCTCGGCGGCCGGGAAAAACGCCCGCGCTCGGGCGTTGCGCGCCCCCTTGGCAAGGCCCATTTTGGGTTATATAGGGGGTAGTGGTGTCCCGAGGGGAAAAAATTAACATGTTAAATACTGCTCCCAGGCAATTGTAAAATGTCTCGGCGACGGAAGGCACCACTACCCGGCATATTTACGCCCCTCGGACTCCGTGCGCCAGCCTGTAATAGCGAATCGGGACTTAGAAAAAAAATTCGAGCAGGGAGCCAGAACATTTTCCCGGCGATCGAGGCCTCCGCGGCCGAGGAATTTGTCATTGGTGATTTTGCATGTTACATTAACATGTGTATTAACACAGGCTTGGAGAAGCAAGCCTGCGGGACTCTGCAATACATTGAGCGGGCAGCCAGAAAATTCTGGCGGCGACCGAGGCCTCCGCGGCCGGGGAAATAATCCTCTGTAATTTTACATGTTAAATTAACATGTGTATTAACACAGGCTTGGAGAAGCAAGCCTGCGGGACTCTGCAATACATTGAGCGGGGAGCCAGAAATTTCTGGCGGCGACCGAGGCCTCTGCGGCCGGGATAATAATCCTTGTTAATTTTACATGTTAAATTAACATGTGTATTAACACAGGCTGGGAGAACTAGGCATTCTGGACTTTGAAAAATTTCGAGCAGGGGCCGGAGAAATTCTCCCGGCGACCGAGGCCTCCGCGGCCGGGAGAACTCTCGGCGCTCGGGCTCCGCGTCTACCCATGGGGAGCGGGCAGCCAGAAAATTCTGGCGGCGACCGAGGCCTCCGCGGCCGAGGAAAAGGTCATTGGTAATATTACATGTTAAATTAACATGTGTATTAACACATGCTGGGAGAAGCAGGCATTCTGGACTTTGAAAAATTTCGAGCAGGGGCCGGAGAAATTCTCCCGGCGACCGAGGCCTCCGCGGCCGGGAGAACTCTCGGCGCTCGGGCTCCGCGTCTACCCATGGGGAGCGGGCAGCCAGAAAATTCTGGCGGCGACCGAGGCCTCCGCGGCCGAGGAAATGGTCCTTGGTAATTTTACATGTTAAATTAACATGTGTATTAACACAGGCTGGGAGAAGCAGGCATTCTGGACTTTGGAAAATTTCGAGCAGGGGCCGGAGAAATTCTCCCGGCGACCGAGGCCTCTGCGGCCGGGAGAACTCTCGGCGCTCGGGCTCCGGGTGTACCCGCGGCAAGGCCCATTTTGTGTTATATAGGGGGTAGTGGTGTCCCGAGGGGGAAAAAATTAACATGTTAAATACTGCTTCCAGGCAATAGGAAAATGTCTCGGCGACGGAACGCACCACTACCCGGCGAATTCCCGCCCCTCGGACTCCGTGCGCCAGCTTGTAAGAGCGAATCGGGACTTGGAAAAAATTTTATCGGGGAGCCAGAAAATTCTCCCGGCGATCAAGGCAATCACCGCCGGGAGAATTTTTTCTAGCTAACCGATTGAAATTTTCAAAGTACCAATTGCCTCGAAAACAACCACGAACGTAAAACAACCACGAACGGAAAACAACCACGAACGACAACAACCACGAACGACAACAACCACGAACGACAACAACCACGAACGGAAAACAACCCCGAACGACAACAACCACGAACGCACAACAACCACGAATGAAAACAACCACGAACGGTAAACAACCACGAACGAAAACAACCACGAACGAAAACCACCTCGTTCGTGGTTGTTCGCCTTGTGGGGCGAATCGGGACATCATGCAAATAGCTGGAGACATTCTCCCGGCGATCGAGGCCTCGGCGCCCGGGAAAAATGCCCGCGCTCGGGCGTTGTGGGCACCCATTGCATGGCCCATTTTGGGTTATATAGGGGGTAGTGGTGTCCCGAGGGGGAAAAAATTAACATGTTAAATACTGCTCCCAGGCAATTGTAAAATGTCTCGGCGACGGAAGGCACCACTACCCGGCATATTTCCGCCCCTCGGACTCCGTGCGCCAGCCTGTAATAGCGAATCGGGACTTAGAAAAAATTCGAGCAGAGAGCCAGAAAATTCTCCCGGCGATGGAGGCCTCCGCGGCCGAGGAAATTGTCATTGGTGATTTTGCATGTTAAATTAACATGTGTATTAACACAGGCTTGGAGAAGCAAGCCTGCGGGACTCTGCAATACATTGAGCGGGGAGCCAGAAAATTCTGGCGGCGACCGAGGCCTCCGCGGCCGGGAGAACTCTCGGCGCTCGGGCTCCGCGTCTACACATGGGGAGCGGGCAGCCAGAAAATTCTGGCGGCGACCGAGGCCTCCGCGGCCGAGGAAATGGTCCTTGGTGATTTTACATGTTAAATTAACATGTGTATTAACACAGGCTGGGAGAAGCAAGCCTGCGGGTCGCTGCAATATATTGAGCGGGGAGCCAGAAATTTCTGGCGGCGACCGAGGCCTCCGCGGCCGGGGAAATAATCCTCGGTAATTTTACATGTTAAATTAACATGTGTATTAACACAGGCTTGGAGAAGCAAGCCTGCGGGACTCTGCAATACATTGAGCGGGGAGCCAGAAATTTCTGGCGGCGACCGAGGCCTCTGCGGCCGGGATAATAATCCTTGGTAATTTTACATGTTAAATTAACATGTGTATTAACACAGGCTGGGAGAACTAGGCATTCTGGACTTTGAAAAATTTCGAGCAGGGGCCGGAGAAATTCTCCCGGCGACCGAGGCCTCCGCGGCCGGGAGAACTCTCGGCGCTCGGGCAGCGCGTCTACCCATGGGGAGCGGGCAGCCAGAAAATTCTGGCGGCGACCGAGGCCTCCGCGGCCGAGGAAAAGGTCATTGGTAATATTACATGTTAAATTAACATGTGTATTAACACATGCTGGGAGAAGCAGGCATTCTGGACTTTGAAAAATTTCGAGCAGGGGCCGGAGAAATTCTCCCGGCGACCGAGGCCTCCGCGGCCGGGAGAACTCTCGGCGCTCGGGCTCCGCGTCTACCAATGGGGAGCGGGCAGCCAGAAAATTCTGGCGGCGACCGAGGCCTCCGCGGCCGAGGAAATGGTCCTTGTTGATTTTACATGTTAAATTAACATGTGTATTAACACAGGCTGGGAGAAGCAAGCCTGCGGGACTCTGCAATACATTGAGCGGGGAGCCAGAAAATTCTGGCGGCGACCGAGGCCTCCGCGGCCGAGGAAATGGTCCTCAATGATTTTACATGTTAAATTATCATGTGTATTAACACAGGCTGGGAGAAGCAAGCCTGCGGGACTCTGCAATACATTGAGCGGGGAGCCAGAAAATTCTGGCGGCGACCGAGGCCTCCGCGGCCGGGGAAATAATCCTCGGTAATTTTACATGTTAAATTAACATGTGTATTAACACAGGCTGGGAGAAGCAGGCATTCTGGACTTTGAAAAATTTCGAGCAGGGGCCGGAGAAATTCTCCCGGCGACCGAGGCCTCCGCGGCCGGGAGAACTTCGGCGCTCGGGCTCCGCGTGTACCCGCCGCAAGGCCCATTTTGGGTTATATAGGGGGTAGTGGTGTCTCTGGAGGGAAAAAATACACGGTAAATATTGCAGCCAGAGCCTATGGCAATCTGTTGGCGACCGAGGCCTCCACACGCCGGCAAATTTTCGGCTCTCGGACTGTGTGTATTCCACTGGAGACAGGCCTGCGGGACTCTGTAATATATTGAGCCGGGAGCCAGAAAATTCTGGCGGCGACCGAGGCCTCCGCGGCCGGGGAAATAATCCTCGGTAATTTTACATGTTAAATTAACATGTGTATTAACACAGGCTGGGAGAAGCAAGCCTGCGGGTCGCTGCAATATATTGAGCGGGGAGCCAGAAAATTCTGGC
The DNA here is from genome assembly GCF_032445375.1 of Bacillus rossius redtenbacheri. Lineage (NCBI taxonomy): Eukaryota > Metazoa > Arthropoda > Insecta > Phasmatodea > Bacillidae > Bacillus > Bacillus rossius. The sequence goes on from NW_026962864.1 coordinate 14,272, forward strand.
GGCGACCGAGGCCTCCGCGGCCGGGGAAATAATCCTCGGTAATTTTACATGTTAAATTAACATGTGTATTAACACAGGCTTGGAGAAGCAAGCCTGCGGGACTCTGCAATACATTGAGCGGGGAGCCAGAAAATTCTGGCGGCGACCGCGGCCTCTGCGGCCAGGGAAATAATCCTCGGTAATTTTACATGTTAAATAACCATGTGTATTAACACAGGCTGGGAGAAGCAAGCATGCGGGACTCTGCAATATATTGAGCAGGGAGCCAGAAAATTCTGGCTGCGACCGAGGCCTCTGCGGCCGAGGAAATGGTCATTGGTAATTTTACATGTTAAATTAACATGTGTTTTAACACAGGCTGGGAGATGCAGGCATTCTGGACTTAGAAAAATTTCGAGCAGGGGCCCGAGAAATTCTCCCGGCGACCGAGGCCTCTGCGGCCGGTGAGAACTCTCGAAAACCACCTCGTTCGTGGTTGTTTGCCGTGCGGGGCGAATCGGGAAATCTAGCAAATAGCTGAAGACATTCTCCCGGCGATGGAGGCCTCGGCGGCCGGGAAAAACGCCCGCGCTCGGGCGTTGCGCGCCCCCTTGGCAAGGCCCATTTTGGGTTATATAGGGGGTAGTGGTGTCCCGAGGGGAAAAAATTAACATGTTAAATACTGCTCCCAGGCAATTGTAAAATGTCTCGGCGACGGAAGGCACCACTACCCGGCATATTTACGCCCCTCGGACTCCGTGCGCCAGCCTGTAATAGCGAATCGGGACTTAGAAAAAAAATTCGAGCAGGGAGCCAGAACATTTTCCCGGCGATCGAGGCCTCCGCGGCCGAGGAATTTGTCATTGGTGATTTTGCATGTTAAATTAACATGTGTATTAACACAGGCTTGGAGAAGCAAGCCTGCGGGACTCTGCAATACATTGAGCGGGCAGCCAGAAAATTCTGGCGGCGACCGTGGCCTCCGCGGCCGGGGAAATAATCCTCTGTAATTTTACATGTTAAATTAACATGTGTATTAACACAGGCTTGGAGAAGCAAGCCTGCGGGACTCTGCAATACATTGAGCGGGGAGCCAGAAATTTCTGGCGGCGACCGAGGCCTCTGCGGCCGGGATAATAATCCTTGGTAATTTTACATGTTAAATTAACATGTGTATTAACACAGGCTGGGAGAACTAGGCATTCTGGACTTTGAAAAATTTCGAGCAGGGGCCGGAGAAATTCTCCCGGCGACCGAGGCCTCCGCGGCCGGGAGAACTCTCGGCGCTCGGGCTCCGCGTCTACCCATGGGGAGCGGGCAGCCAGAAAATTCTGGCGGCGACCGAGGCCTCCGCGGCCGAGGAAAAGGTCATTGGTAATATTACATGTTAAATTAACATGTGTATTAACACATGCTGGGAGAAGCAGGCATTCTGGACTTTGAAAAATTTCGAGCAGGGGCCGGAGAAATTCTCCCGGCGACCGAGGCCTCCGCGGCCGGGAGAACTCTCGGCGCTCGGGCTCCGCGTCTACCCTTGGGGAGCGGGCAGCCAGAAAATTCTGGCGGCGACCGAGGCCTCCGCGGCCGAGGAAATGGTCCTTGGTGATTTTACATGTTAAATTAACATGTGTATTAACACAGGCTGGGAGAAGCAGGCATTCTGGACTTTGGAAAATTTCGAGCAGGGGCCGGAGAAAATCTCCCGGCGACCGAGGCCTCTGCGGCCGGGAGAACTCTCGGCGCTCGGGCTCCGGGTGTACCCGCGGCAAGGCCCATTTTGTGTTATATAGGGGGTAGTGGTGTCCCGAGGGGGAAAAAATTAACATGTTAAATACTGCTTCCAGGCAATAGGAAAATGTCTCGGCGACGGAACACACCACTACCCGGCGAATTCCCGCCCCTCGGACTCCGTGCGCCAGCTAGTAAGAGCGAATCGGGACTTGGAAAAAATTTTATCGGGGAGCCAGAAAATTCTCCCGGCGATCAAGGCAATCACCGCCGGGAGAATTTTTTCTAGCTAACCGATTGAAATTTTCAAAGTACCAATTGCCTCGAAAACAACCACGAACGTAAAACAACCACGAACGGAAAACAACCACGAACGACAACAACCACGAACGACAACAACCACGAACGACAACAACCACGAACGGAAAACAACCCCGAACGACAACAACCACGAACGCACAACAACCACGAATGAAAACAACCACGAACAGTAAACAACCACGAACGAAAACAACCACGAACGAAAACCACCTCGTTCGTGGTTGTTCGCCTTGTGGGGCGAATCGGGACATCATGCAAATAGCTGGAGACATTCTCCCGGCGATCGAGGCCTCGGCGCCCGGGAAAAATGCCCGCGCTCGGGCGTTGTGGGCACCCATTGCATGGCCCATTTTGGGTTATATAGGGGGTAGTGGTGTCCCGAGGGGGAAAAAATTAACATGTTAAATACTGCTCCCAGGCAATTGTAAAATGTCTCGGCGACGGAAGGCACCACTACCCGGCATATTTCCGCCCCTCGGACTCCGTGCGCCAGCCTGTAATAGCGAATCGGGACTTAGAAAAAATTCGAGCAGAGAGCCAGAAAATTCTCCCGGCGATGGAGGCCTCCGCGGCCGAGGAAATTGTCATTGGTGATTTTGCATGTTAAATTAACATGTGTATTAACACAGGCTTGGAGAAGCAAGCCTGCGGGACTCTGCAATACATTGAGCGGGGAGCCAGAAAATTCTGGCGGCGACCGAGGCCTCCGCGGCCGGGAGAACTCTCGGCGCTCGGGCTCCGCGTCTACACATGGGGAGCGGGCAGCCAGAAAATTCTGGCGGCGACCGAGGCCTCCGCGGCCGAGGAAATGGTCCTTGGTGATTTTACATGTTAAATTAACATGTGTATTAACACAGGCTGGGAGAAGCAAGCCTGCGGGTCGCTGCAATATATTGAGCGGGGAGCCAGAAATTTCTGGCGGCGATCGAGGCCTCCGCGGCCGGGGAAATAATCCTCGGTAATTTTACATGTTAAATTAACATGTGTATTAACACAGGCTTGGAGAAGCAAGCCTGCGGGTCTCTGCAATACATTGAGCGGGGAGCCAGAAATTTCTGGCGGCGACCGAGGCCTCTGCGGCCGGGATAATAATCCTTGGTAATTTTACATGTTAAATTAACATGTGTATTAACACAGGCTGGGAGAACTAGGCATTCTGGACTTTGAAAAATTTCGAGCAGGGGCCAGAGAAATTCTCCCGGCGACAGAGGCCTCCGCGGCCGGGAGAAATCTCGGCGCTCGGGCAGCGCGTCTACCCATGGGGAGCGGGCAGCCAGAAAATTCTGGCGGCGACCGAGGCCTCCGCGGACGAGGAAAAGGTCATTGGTAATATTACATGTTAAATTAACATGTGTATTAACACATGCTGGGAGAAGCAGGCATTCTGGACTTTGAAAAATTTCGAGCAGGGGCCGGAGAAATTCTCCCGGCGACCGAGGCCTCCGCGGCCGGGAGAACTCTCGGCGCTCGGGCTCCGCGTCTACCAATGGGGAGCGGGCAGCCAGAAAATTCTGGCGGCGACCGAGGCCTCCGCGGCCGAGGAAATGGTCCTTGTTGATTTTACATGTTAAATTAACATGTGTATTAACACAGGCTGGGAGAAGCAAGCCTGCGGGACTCTGCAATACATTGAGCGGGGAGCCAGAAAATTCTGGCGGCGACCGAGGCCTCCGCGGCCGAGGAAATGGTCCTCAATGATTTTACATGTTAAATTAACATGTGTATTAACACAGGCTGGGAGAAGCAAGCCTGCGGGACTCTGCAATACATTGAGCGGGGAGCCAGAAAATTCTGGCGGCGACCGAGGCCTCCGCGGCCGGGGAAATAATCCTCGGTAATTTTACATGTTAAATTAACATGTGTATTAACACAGGCTGGGAGAAGCAGGCATTCTGGACTTTGAAAAATTTCGAGCAGGGGCCGGAGAAATTCTCCCGGCGACCGAGGCCTCCGCGGCCGGGAGAACTTCGGCGCTCGGGCTCCGCGTGTACACGCCGCAAGGCCCATTTTGGGTTATATAGGGGGTAGTGGTGTCTCTGGAGGGAAAAAATACACGGTAAATATTGCAGCCAGAGCCTATGGCAATCTGTTGGCGACCGAGGCCTCCACACCCCGGCAAATTTTCGGCTCTCGGACTGTGTGTATTCCACTGGAGACAGGCCTGCGGGACTCTGTAATATATTGAGCCGGGAGCCAGAAAATTCTGGCGGCGACCGAAGCCTCCGCGGCCGGGGAAATAATCCTCGGTAATTTTACATGTTAAATTAACATGTGTATTAACACAGGCTGGGAGAAGCAAGCCTGCGGGTCGCTGCAATATATTGAGCGGGGAGCCAGAAAATTCTGGCGGCGACCGAGGCCTCCGCGGCCGGGGAAATAATCCTCGGTAATTTTACATGTTAAATTAACATGTGTATTAACACAGGCTTGGAGAAGCAAGCCTGCGGGACTCTGCAATACATTGAGCGGGGAGCCAGAAAATTCTGGCGGCGACCGCGGCCTCTGCGGCCAGGGAAATAATCCTCGGTAATTTTACATGTTAAATAACCATGTGTATTAACACAGGCTGGGAGAAGCAAGCATGCGGGACTCTGCAATATATTGAGCAGGGAGCCAGAAAATTCTGGCTGCGACCGAGGCCTCTGCGGCCGAGGAAATGGTCATTGGTAATTTTACATGTTAAATTAACATGTGTTTTAACACAGGCTGGGAGATGCAGGCATTCTGGACTTAGAAAAATTTCGAGCAGGGGCCCGAGAAATTCTCCCGGCGACCGAGGCCTCCGCGGCCGGGAGAACTCTCGAAAACCACCTCGTTCGTGGTTGTTTGCCGTGCGGGGCGAATCGGGAAATCTAGCAAATAGCTGAAGACATTCTCCCGGCGATGGAGGCCTCGGCGGCCGGGAAAAACGCCCGCGCTCGGGCGTTGCGCGCCCCCTTGGCAAGGCCCATTTTGGGTTATATAGGGGGTAGTGGTGTCCCGAGGGGAAAAAATTAACATGTTAAATACTGCTCCCAGGCAATTGTAAAATGTCTCGGCGACGGAAGGCACCACTACCCGGCATATTTACGCCCCTCGGACTCCGTGCGCCAGCCTGTAATAGCGAATCGGGACTTAGAAAAAAAATTCGAGCAGGGAGCCAGAACATTTTCCCGGCGATCGAGGCCTCCGCGGCCGAGGAATTTGTCATTGGTGATTTTGCATGTTAAATTAACATGTGTATTAACACAGGCTTGGAGAAGCAAGCCTGCGGGACTCTGCAATACATTGAGCGGGCAGCCAGAAAATTCTGGCGGCGACCGAGGCCTCCGCGGCCGGGGAAATAATCCTCTGTAATTTTACATGTTAAATTAACATGTGTATTAACACAGGCTTGGAGAAGCAAGCCTGCGGGACGCTGCAATACATTGAGCGGGGAGCCAGAAATTTCTGGCGGCGACCGAGGCCTCTGCGGCCGGGATAATAATCCTTGGTAATTTTACATGTTAAATTAACATGTGTATTAACACAGGCTGGGAGAACTAGGCATTCTAGACTTTGAAAAATTTCGAGCAGGGGCCGGAGAAATTCTCCCGGCGACCGAGGCCTCCGCGGCCGGGAGAACTCTCGGCGCTCGGGCTCCGCGTCTACCCATGGGGAGCGGGAAGCCAGAAAATTCTGGCGGCGACCGAGGCCTCCGCGGCCGAGGAAATGGTCCTTGGTGATTTTACATGTTAAATTAACATGTGTATTAACACAGGCTGGGAAAAGCAAGCCTGCGGGACTCTGCAATATATTGAGCGGGGAGCCAGAAAATTCTGGCGGCGACCGAGGCCTCCACGGCCGGGGAAATAATCCTCGGTAATTTAACATGTTAAATTAACATGTGTATTAACACAGGCTTGGAGAAGCATGCCTGCGGGACTCTGCAATACATTGAGCGGGGAGCCAGAAAATTCTGGCGGCGACCGAGGCCTCTGCGGCCGAGGAAATGGTCATTGGTAATTTTACATGTTAAATTAACATGTGTATTAACACAGGCTGGGAAAAGCAAGCCTGCGGGACTCTGCAATATATTGAGCGGGGAGCCAGAAAATTCTGGCGGCGACCGAGGCCTCCACGGCCGGGGAAATAATCCTCGGTAATTTAACATGTTAAATTAACATGTGTATTAACACAGGCTGGGAGAAGCAGGCATTCTGGACTTTGAAAAATTTCGAGCAGGGGCCGGAGAAATTCTCCCGGCGACCGAGGCCTCCGCGGCCGGGAGAACACTCGGCGCTCGGGCTCCGCGTGTACCCGCGGCAAGGCCCATGTTGGGTTATATAGGGGGTAGTGGTGTCCCGAGGGGGAAAAAATTAACATGTTAAATACAGCTTCCAGGCAATAGAAAAATGTCTCGGCGACGGAAGGCACCACTACCCGGCGAATTCCCGCCCCTCTGACTCCGTGCGCCAGCCTGTAATAGCGAATCGGGACTTAGAAAAAATTCGAGCAGGGAGCCAGACAATTCTGTCGGCGACCGAGGCCTCCGTGGCCGGGGAAATAATCCTCGGTAATTTTACATGTTAAATTAACATGTGTATTAACACAGGCTTGGAGAACCAAGCCTGCGGGACTCTGCAATACATTGAGCGGGGAGCCAGAAAATTCTGGCGGCGACCGAGGCCTCCGCGGCCGGGGAAATAATCCTCGGTAATTTTACATGTTAAATTAACATGTGTATTAACACAGGCTTGGAGAACCAAGCCTGCGGGACTCTGCAATACATTGAGAGGTGAGCCAGAAAATTCTGGCGGCGACCGAGGCCTCCGCGGCCGAGGAAATGGTCCTCGGTGATTTTACATGTTAAATTAACATGTGTATTAACACAGGCTGGGAGAAGCAAGCCTGCGGGACTCTGCAATATATTGAGCGGGGAGCCAGAAAATTCTGGCGGCGACCGAGGCCTCCACGGCCGGGGAAATAATCCTCGATAATTTAACATGTTAAATTAACATGTGTATTAACACAGGCTGGGAGAAGCAGGCATTCTGGACTTTGAAAAATTTCGAGCAGGGGCCGGAGAAATTCTCCCGGCGACCGAGGCCTCCGCGGCCGGGAGAACTTCGGCGCTCGGGCTCTGCGTGTACCCACCGCAAGGCCTATTTTGGGTTTTATAGGGGGTAGTGGTGTCTCTGGAGGGAAAAAATACACGGTAAATATTGCAGCCAGAGCCTATGGCAATCTGTTGGCGACCGAGGCCTCCACACCCCGGCAAATTTTCGGCTCTCGGACTGTGTGTATTCCACTGGAGACAGGCCTGCGGGACTCTGTAATATATTGAGCCGGGAGCCAGAAAATTCTGGCGGCGACCGAGGCCTCCGCGGCCGAGGAAAAGGTCATTGGTAAAATTACATGTTAAATTAACATGTGTATTAACACAGGCTGGGAGAAGCAGGCATTCTGGACTTAGAAAAATTTCGAGCAGGGGCCCGAGAAATTCTCCCGGCTACGAGGCCTCCGCGGCCGGGAGAACTCTCGGCGCTCGGGCTCCGCGTCTACACATGGGGAGCGGGCAGCCAGAAAATTCTGGCGGCGACCGAGGCCTCCGCGGCCGAGGAAATGGTCCTTGGTGATTTTACATGTTAAATTAACATGTGTATTAACACAGGCTGGGAGAAGCAAGCCTGCGGGTCGCTGCAATATATTGAGCGGGGAGCCAGAAATTTCTGGCGGCGACCGAGGCCTCCGCGGCCGGGGAAATAATCCTCGGTAATTTTACATGTTAAATTAACATGTGTATTAACACAGGCTTGGAGAAGCAAGCATGCGGGACTCTGCAATATATTGAGCAGGGAGCCAGAAAATTCTGGCTGCGACCGAGGCCTCTGCGGCCGAGGAAATGGTCATTGGTAATTTTACATGTTAAATTAACATGTGTTTTAACACAGGCTGGGAGATGCAGGCATTCTGGACTTAGAAAAATTTCGAGCAGGGGCCAGGGAAATTCTCCCTGCGACCGAGGCCTCCGCGGCCGGGAGAACTCTCGAAAACCACCTCGTTCGTGGTTGTTTGTCGTGCGGGGCGAATCGGGAAATCTAGCAAATAGCTGAAGACATTCTCCCGGCGATGGAGGTCTCGGCGGCCGGGAAAAACGCCCGCGCTCGGGCGTTGCGCGCCCCCTTGGCAAGGCCCATTTTGCGTTATATAGGGGGTAGTGGTGTCACGAGGGGAAAAAATTAACATGTTAAATACTGCTCCCAGGCAATTGTAAAATGTCTCGGCGACGGAAGGCACCACTACCCGGCATATTTACGCCCCTCGGACTCCGTGCGCCAGCCTGTAATAGCGAATCGGGACTTAGAAAAAAAATTCGAGCAGGGAGCCAGAACATTTTCCCGGCGATCGAGGCCTCCGCGGCCGAGGAATTTGTCATTGGTGATTTTGCATGTTAAATTAACATGTGTATTAACACAGGCTTGGAGAAGCAAGCCTGCGGGACTCTGCAATACATTGAGCGGGCAGCCAGAAAATTCTGGCGGCGACCGAGGCCTCCGCGGCCGGGGAAATAATCCTCTGTAATTTTACATGTTAAATTAACATGTGTATTAACACAGGCTTGGAGAAGCAAGCCTGCGGGACTCTGCAATACATTGAGCGGGGAGCCAGAAATTTCTGGCGGCGACCGAGGCCTCTGCGGCCGGGATAATAATCCTTGGTAATTTTACATGTTAAATTAACATGTGTATTAACACAGGCTGGGAGAACTAGGCATTCTGGACTTTGAAAAATTTCGAGCAGGGGCCGGAGAAATTCTCCCGGCGACCGAGGCCTCCGCGGCCGGGAGAACTCTCGGCGCTCGGGCTCCGCGTCTACCCATGGGGAGCGGGCAGCCAGAAAATTCTGGCGGCGACCGAGGCCTCCGCGGCCGAGGAAAAGGTCATTGGTAATATTACATGTTAAATTAACATGTGTATTAACACATGCTGGGAGAAGCAGGCATTCTGGACTTTGAAAAATTTCGAGCAGGGGCCGGAGAAATTCTCCCGGCGACCGAGGCCTCCGCGGCCGGGAGAACTCTCGGCGCTTGGGCAGCGCGTCTACCCATGGGGAGCGGGCAGCCAGAAAATTCTGGCGGTGACCGAGGCCTCCGCGGCCGAGGAAATGGTCCTTGGTGATTTTACATGTTAAATTAACATGTGTATTAACACAGGCTGGGAGAAGCAGGCATTCTGGACTTAGAAAAATTTCGAGCAGGGGCCGTTGAAATTCTCCCGGCGACCGAGGCCTCCGCGGCCGGGAGAACTCTCGGCGCTCGGGCTCCGCGTGTACACGCGTCAAGGCCCATTTTGGGTTATATAGGGTGTAGTGGTGTCTCTGGAGGGAAAAAATACACGGTAAATATTGCAGCCAGAGCCTATGGCAATCTGTTGGCGACCGAGGCCTCCACACCCCGGCAAATTTTCGGCTCTCGGACTGTGTGTATTCCACTGGAGACAGGCCTGCGGGACTGTGCAGTATATTGAGCGGGGAGCCAGGAAAATCTCCCGGCGACCGAGGCCTCCGCGGCCGAGGAAATGGTAATTGGTGGTTTTGCATGTAAAATTAACATGTGTATTAACACAAGCTGGGATGAGAGGAATTTGGCGGCGACCGAGGCCTCCTCACCCCGGCAAAATATCAGCTACCGGGCTCTGCATATTCCTACAGAAGCAGGCCTGCAGGACTCTGCAATATATTGAGCGGGAACCAGAAAATTCTGGCGGCGACCGAGGCCTCCGCGGCCGAGGAAAATTGTCATTGGTGGTTTGCATGTAAAATTAACATGTGTATTAACACAAGCTGTGACCAGAGGAATTTGGCGGCGACCGGGGCCTCCACACCCCGGCAAAATATCAGCTACCGGGCTCTGCTTATTCACATTCAAGCAGGCATTAGGGACTCTGAAAAGTTTCGGGCGGGGAGCCAGAAAATTCTCCCGGCCACAGAGCCCTCCCTCCCGAGAGTCTGTGTAAATGCCTGTTATACAGGCCCCATGAATTCCAGCCTTATAGGTTATTTTAAGTCTCCGTTCGTGGTTGTTCGTAAACAACTGCGATTCGGGATTTTGACCTATTTCCTATGATCATGTTCCCGGAAGTTAGCCAGCCTCTTTCAGTCAAAATCTCATATTTTGGGTACCTTTGTGAACCCATCGATAGGCCCATTTTGGGTATATTAGGGGGACATGCAATCGGGAAAAATTGGAATTATTTGCAATATGGAAAGAATATGTACATAAATGAAAAGGGAGTCCCCCCGAGTTTTCTCGCCCTATATATATTGCAAAAATATCCAATTAATTATTGTGGAACCTGTAGCACCTTTCTATGAAGCAGAATTAACATTACAGAACGGTTTGAATGCTACCACCTCAGTTTCTCTACAATGCATTGGATTTCAAAGAGGTGAATTACTGTGGATGGTACTGTTGTATGGCTAACAAATCGTCTGGGAAACAATGCAGAATTAAATTAAGAAGGTTGTATGTTTTCTGTTACATGGTGGAGGTGCCCTCTAGTACACAGTAAAATGTTTTGTGGACTGCAGCTCCTTGAGGAATTAATTCAGTATGGGTCTTGTAGTGGTCTGAAAGTGGATGATGAAAAAGAATGTATAATGGTATTCAGAGCACCTCGCGGTGAAGCGGACATGCTACCTCAAAATGCTTGATTGATTCATGCCCAGTTCCCCCAAGAAGCGGTACATTGAAAAAATTGATTTACTTTGTGGATGATACTAGCAAATACTATCCGCTGGGGGAAGTAAGCAGAAATTTGGTGGTCGTATGTTTGTTACATGGTAGAGGTGCTTTCTAGTACACAATGAAATGCTTGGTGTACCGCTGCTCCTTGAAGAATTAATTCCATATGGGTCTAGCCGTGGTCTTAACTGTGAACACGAAGAACTATCTAAAGTGGCCTATCTGTCTGAACTGCAATACACAAGCTGCGAGCCAATGCTATACCTTTCTCAGGTAACGAGCTCTTGTGCGGCGATTCGATTGGATGCGAAATGGTGGGGAACGCGTGTCCGGTCGTCTTAACCAAGTAATGGTTCCCCTCTGTTAACAATGAAATGTTTGATGGATCGCAGCTCCCTGAGAGACAAGTTTCAAAGGGGTTAGTCGCGGTCTTCAATCCTGGCCAAGGTGCAGTCACCATCTATAAGAGATACCTGCTTTACTGAAGGGTAGCAAGAGTTCCCTTGCCCGCATGTTGCTCCGTGGGGGTATATCAGTATAAAGGTAGAAGAAGCCATGATCGGAGCTTCGGTGGATGAGATTGGCGGAGAAGACATGTTCTTGTCTATCTGGTAGATCAGGGGGGTGGCAGCTGATCCGGAGAAAGCAAGCGGACTCCCGATGTTCCGTCGACTCCCAATGTACACTTGAAACATGCACATTTGGGTGGCGAGGGGGCGTTGTGGCCATCCGAAAACATGTCTTCATCTCTCTTATTGGTGGACCGCTGCTCCTTGAAGAATTAATTCCATATGGGTCTAGTCTTGGTGATAACTGTGAACACTAAGAACTATCTAAAGTGGCCTATCTGTCTGAACTGCAATACACTAGCTGCGAGCCAATGCTATACCTTTCTTAGGTAACGAGCTCTTGTGCGGCAATTCGATTGGATGCGAAATGGTGGGGAACGCGTGTCCTATCGTCTTAACCAAGTAATGGTTCCCCTCTGTTAACAATGAAATGTTTGATGGATCGCAGCTCCCTGAGAGACAAGTTTCAAAGGGGTTAGTCGCGGTCTTCAATCCTGGCCAAGGTGCAGTCACCATCTATAAGAGATACCTGCTTTACTGAAGGGTAGCAAGAGTTCCCTTGCCCGCATGTTGCTCCGTGGGGGTATATCAGTATAAAGGTAGAAGAAGCCATGATCGGAGCTTCGGTGGATGAGATTGGTGGAGAAGACATGTTCTTGTCTATCTGGTAGATCAGGGGGGTGGCAGCTGATCCGGAGAAAGCAAGCGGACTCCCGATGTTCCGTCGACTCCCAATGTACACTTAAAACATGCACATTTGGGTGGCGAGGGGGCGTTGTGGCCATCCGAAAACATGTCTTCATCTCTCTTATTGGTGGACCGCTGCTCCTTGAAGAATTAAATCCATATGGGTCTAGTCTTGGTGATAACTGTGAACACTAAGAACTATCTAAAGTGGCCTATCTGTCTGAACTGCAATACACTAGCTGCGAGCCAATGCTATACCTTTCTCAGGTAACGAGCTCTTGTGCGGCAATTCGATTGGATGCGAAATGGTGGGGAACGCGTGTCCTATCGTCTTAACCAAGTAATGGTTCCCCTCTGTTAACAATGAAATGTTTGATGGATCGCAGCTCCCTGAGAGACAAGTTTCAAAGGGGTTAGTCGCGGTCTTCAGCCCTGGCCAAAGGTGTTTAGAAATGAATACTTTTCGGACCAGTGGGCAAATTAGTTCACAGCGAGCCCACGGGCCAACGGTCTGCTCCCGCAGTGGGCCGCGCCCGAATGTGGGCACCGATCATATAATTTGAAATCCACTCGCCAAGTACCATGCGAGTTTCTAAGAGCGCGATATATTCGCCAGTGAAAGCCTTGGAAGTTTGGCCTCGCCTACTCCCTAGGAAAATTAATTAGAGATGGAAGGAAAGACTTTGCAATTGCAAAGCGGGTGTCGATATTGGGAAGTCGCCCCCGTACTTGTTGATACAGAAGGAAAAAAAAATGTACATCATAAGATTCGGACCCGGTGCTCTGCGGACCCGGGAGGTTCCTCCGAACGAAAAAAAAAGCTGCTAGCAGCTCCCTGGTTGATCCTGCCAGTAGTCATATGCTTGTCTCAAAGATTAAGCCATGCATGTCTAAGTGCAAGCCAAAATAAGGTGAAACCGCGAATGGCTCATTAAATCAGTTATGGTTCCTTAGATCGTACCACATGACTTGGATAACTGTGGTAATTCTAGAGCTAATACATGCTGAACTGAGTCCCGACCAGAAATGGGAGGGATGCTTTTATTAGATCAAAACCAATCGGCGTGGCTCGTCTGCGTCCGTTTGCTTTGGTGACTCTGGATAACTTTGTGCTGATCGCACGGTCTCCGTACCGGCGACGCATCTTTCAAATGTCTGCCTTATCAACTGTCGATGGTAGGTTCTGCGCCTACCATGGTTGTAACGGGTAACGGGGAATCAGGGTTCGATTCCGGAGAGGGAGCCTGAGAAACGGCTACCACATCCAAGGAAGGCAGCAGGCGCGCAAATTACCCACTCCCGGCACGGGGAGGTAGTGACGAAAAATAACGATACGGGACTCATCCGAGGCCCCGTAATCGGAATGAGAACACTTTAAACCCTTTAACGAGTATCCATTGGAGGGCAAGTCTGGTGCCAGCAGCCGCGGTAATTCCAGCTCCAATAGCGTATATTAAAGTTGTTGCGGTTAAAAAG